>NW_015113044.1:71847-107436 GCF_001443285.1 Poecilia latipinna
TATTGCTGTACCTCAAAAGTGAACATAACAGACATAGAGGTGGTCCCAAATCTTTGGACAAATATATGGAAAACTCCAAATGTCCACTGTAAAATACTGTGCACAAATCTCTGAAGTTGTTCCTCTTCCAAAGCCCTGGGATCCTTGTTAGCGAGCACGGCATCATGAACTCTTTAAAATACCACATTTTAAATACGAATCCGACAACTCAAAATGCATCATCACTATGTCTTATAATGATGCAAAACACATGGCCAGCTCACCACAGAAATAGCTCAGGAACACAAAACTCAACCTTCTTTCATGACCAAGTCAGTTTCCAGGCCTCAGCCATTTAGAAAAGCATCGGGCTGAAGCAGAGGAGAATTAGAGAAGCCTAGGAGTCTGGACCATGAGGAGAGACAGGTCAAAGGAAAACTCCCTCTGTAAGGTCGAACCTTGTGAAACGTTTCTGGAGTCACATTTTACTGCTTTGGCTTTTCTTTCTTTTTGGCCTAGTCAGACTTAAAACAAGCAGTTTTACAATTTCCAATCTCTGTGGTAAAGTAAACTTCATGCAGCTTTTGTGTTGAATGGACTCGCGAATGGAATCCATGTTCTCATCTATCTCACACACACAACACACACACACTCACGTCAGTGAGAGAAAAGTGTATTTTCTCACTCGCTTTCTAACCGTTACTCTAAGCAGAGAAGTTGTTTTCTCTCCAAACCAAACTGAAAACTGCAGAAAGCAATAGCAACCTCCCTTTTTCCTCAGGTGAACTACGTCCACGCACGAACGAATTCCCCTTTACTACCAGCACATACAACAACACAGCTGCAATAGCAAAGAGCAGCCAGTCCATTCCTGTGGTGTCAGAGTCCAGGAGTGTCAAGAGAGCTGACCTCCAGCACACAGAGGATAAAACTGATTTACTGCCGCTCCGCTGGCTGCGCCGCACTTTATAAAACTGTCCTGAGCAAAGTTATGACCCCAGGTAACGCATGCAGACACACTCATAGGCACATTGGCACATTTAAACACAGAGACGGAGACTCCGGCCCGTGCGTGCGGTGCGTGAGCGCTCGCACTGAAAGATGGGTGGAAATTCACACACGCGAGTACGACTCACCGTCGTATGATGACGCCTTCACTCCGAGACGTGGAGAAAGCAACAAAGCGTACCTTTTTAAGGGGAATGAAGAAGACGGACACTCAAAACGATAAGATAATCAATCACAAGCATCTTGGCACCGCCCAGAAACCACCACACATTGCCCTTACTGCTGACGGTGGGGGCGAGTGTGAAATAATTGCAGAGTGGCTGAAGTCGATGAGCAGAGGAGTGGGTAATTTAATTATATATATATATATATATATATATATATATAAGAAAAACAAGAACTTACGAAACAATAAGGACACTCGAGGAACAGAATAACGGGAGAATCCAGGAGGGAGAAAGAGGAGAGGAGGTGTAGCGAGACAATGGAGGCTGATTAGCTAAGGGCTTGCAGGTGTGAGGGGGGAGAGAGAGAGAATAGCACCAGCGGTGAGGGAGAGTAAAACAAACAGGAGAACTATGAATCAAATCTAAGGACAAAATCAACAACACAAGAAACAATTAAAGAGATTCCAAGTTAAAATAAGTAGAAATGCCTGAACAAAAGTAAAACAGAAACAAGGCCAATGTAATAAAAACTAAGAGTCGTGAGGTGAGGTGTTTGCTGGTGGACCCAAAATGCAGAGCGGCACTGGGAGCACGGATCATGTTGAATGTTGTAATGAAAAAAAAAAAAAATTATGATAAACTAACAAAATAGACCACAGGGAACAAAGGGAGTCAGAGGCAGAATAAAAACAGGAAACCAGGGTAAAATGACAGCAGGGAGTTAATGGGATGAAACGGGATCACACAGGAGGAACCAGCAAAGAGGAGCAGAAGTGTTTTAAATACAGGGAGAGCAAATATGGAACAATGGCCCAGGCCTGATTGGCTAACAGGTTGCAGGTGTGAGGGGAGAAAGAGAGAGAGAGAGACAGAGAGAGAGAGAGAGAGAGGCACAAGGAGGGGAGGGAGAATACACATGGGACCAGGAAATAAATCTAACACTAAAGAATAAGTAGACATAAGGAACATAGTTAAACTGAAGCGCAAGGAATAACTAGTTACCAGAAATAAACAAACTAGAATCACTAACTAATGACTGGAATAAGGTCAAACAGAAGTCAGGCTGATGTAATCAAAGAAAGAAACTAAGCAACATAGAATAATACCAACACACCAGAACAACTGGAAACTCAGGATCTAACACTAAGAATAACTAAGGTAAACATAGACAGCAACCCCAAACCTAAAACAACACAATATCCTGACAGACAGCGGCCTTTTCCTAATGTCTTTGTATATTTTAAAGTTGTTGAGCATTGCTAATAAAAGATTTAATATGAAAAGATTTCACAAGGGCAGGGATTGCAGCAAAACAACGTCTAAGAAAGTGTCCTGCATGTGGGCTTCCACATCCGTCTGTCCTGTAGAGCATAGATTCAGTGCAGAGCCGGCCCTTGGCACAAGCAAACTAAGCAGTTGCCTAGGTCCCTCACATCAGCAGGGGGTCCCCAAGAGCACTAGAAAAATTACACAAATCAGATTTACAACTGTACAAATAATATTCTATAACATTCCTCACACGAAAGAGGAATCCAGATCGGTTTGATTTCTTTTAACATCTGCTAAGTCAAAATTAACTTCAGCAATCCACATCTGAGTTAAACTAAAAACAACAATAACATAATTTGAGTGTTTTTAACAACAACAACAAAATACTCCAAATGCAATCAGATTTGCATCATGTATAATGCACACACTGCACAAACTATAAGTTTGTAAGAACCTTCAATCTTGGCCAGCTCTGATGTGAGCCTCTTCCAAAAACAAAACGTAGCCGGGTTTACATGTGAAACTGACATTTTACAATCTAAAAAGCCTAATAAAACTGCTTTCTTGAGGCAGAGAAAAAATGAATAACGATCCCAGTTCTGGAGTGTTTCACATCACCGGGGTTTAATTTTGCTGCAACATTTTGCAGAATTGTTTTTAATTCAATCAAAACTGGAGGGTACTTGAGGATAAACACCTTGCTTAAAGCCACGCCACAGTATTTGTATCAGATTTACTTCTCTGGTGTAAATGTGCCACTCCAAAACTTTCAATTTTATTAACTATTTTGACGTGACACTTTTTTTTATGTGTGCTTAAGCATTAAAGGAAGTACACTTGAACAACAATATTGTATAAATATGATAAAAAATCTGGGATGAGAATTTTTTTTTTTTTTTTTTTGTCGGCTGTGGTTTTGTTTTGAAACTGTCCCACTTTCATTTCCCAGCCTCTCTTATTGTTGAGTCATGAACACTGACTACTGAGGTCTGTAGTGATTCAGATATTGTTCTGGTTTCCTTTGTGACCTTCTGGATGAGTCGTCAGTGAATCCCTGCAGCTACATTTTGTTGGTTGGGCAAGCTTGCTCACCACTGTTCCATGTTTTTGATTTTTGTGGACAATGTTCCCGACTGTGGTTCACTGCAGTACCAGAGCCTGAAGGAATGTATTTGTAACCCTTTCCACACTGCTAATTTGTCCATAACTTTGCGTCTCAACTGCTCTTGAATTAGTCCAGTCTTAGCTTGTCCATTAGGCTTATGCCATGTTTTTTGTTATGTACAAAACACCAAAATGCTCCCAACACGCAAGTGAGCCAGCCCATTCCTCCTTTTTTATTACTTGAAACTTTGTGAAAAACAAAGCGTTCCTGTCATAGTTGAAAATAAATAGTGGCTACAACAGCATTTCAGACTTGAAGCAAGATTATATTGCCAGAGCGAGTCATCCTGACACTACAGCAAAATGCTGTTCAGAAATTTAAGATGGACTAAAAACAGCAGTTATTTGCAACTTACTCATAAACCAAACTGGCCGTCACCAACATGTCACTGTAACCTGTAGGCTCTAGCTCAGCTCCTATCCTGAAAACCTGTTTTCTAACAATACTGTAAGGAGGCGTGGCGTAAATCTGCCATCTTTTACTCGTTCTCCCTTTTTCTGAAAGAGGAAAAGCAGAACCTCAAACTCATGAGTTTAAATCACCCACCGCTGCCACACACTCCCATTGCCCTTCTCATCCGTCCAGCTCCGCAGCTGTGTGGATCGCTGACACAAAGCAGACCTGCTTTGCTTTATCTCGTCATGACACAGAGCTACCGAAGGAACAGCGCGGAGCTCAGGGGTTCAGTCTGAATGGGTGTTTCAGAGCGAGTTGATCTCTCGTTAGCTGCGAGATTGTGTTTGTTGAACGGCTAACAATATGATGACGAAACAACTAAGAGCTGACAATGAACAGATGCTTATTTTAGGCACTCCTTTTAACTACAGAGTAGTAGAAATCCTATTATCTGTGTATGCGAAACCTAAATGATCTAAAAGAAAATCCTCTACTTAAAGAACTACAGTTGCAAAAATATTATTGAAACAATTTGATGTCTTGGATTACTCATATCATCTGCTCTGTGAGAACCTGTAACCTTTTAGCATTTTGAACTGCAAGTTCAGTGGCGAAGTTACAGAGTTGAGACTAAGCAGATGTTCTGGGTCTTATCTTGCCGAGCTAGACAGCAGCTACAGTCAACTCTCCATTTTTAGGAACACGTCTGCCTGTCTGATGCCCCGTTATTCAGCCAGTCGCGACACTGACAGTTGCTAACAGCTGATTACCACCAGCTGTCCTGCAATACACTCGATGAATGGGCCCATTATTAACTTTATCTGACCCAGAGAAATCAGCTGGTCAGCTGGCTCTGATTGGTGATGATCGCCCAGTCAGGACTGAACATTTTCCGCCTAGTGAAGGCATCGTACGCGAGGACCGCCATCGAGAAGCCTGCAGTGTTGTAAGTTGGTTTACTTAGAGAAAAAAAAAAACATTCAGTACATTTCTGTATTAGTGATGCTTTTAATTAAGGCACAAGGGAAGCAATAAAGGCAAGCAGCGTCTAGGAAAGAAAATATGATTTCTGCAGAGGAATGTCGGCTGTCCATTCACACTGAAACAACAGAGAGTTAGATGTCAGCAGACAGGAACCTGAAATTATTACAGCAACGGTTTCTGTTTTTACCATTTCGAAGCATCCAGTTCAATTTCCTGTAGAATAGCATGGAATATGAATGTAATAATCACTCTTATTGTGATACAAGGACCAAGTTTGACATGAAGGTTCAGTCAAGCCTCTCTTTGGAGAAACAAAACAAAAAAAACACAAAACATTACAAACAGAAAATTCAAGATGGGTGCCACTTTAAGGAAATGCTAAATAATTAACTTCTGTGTTATCTCTTAACTTTGTTAAAGCCTAGAGTCACATCTTACTTATATTATTCCAGTAAGTGATTTAATGTATTAAATCTGTCACAGCAACTCCAGGATTTTTATGAAGAAAGTCGCAGGTTTACTTTTGTTTGTCCACTTAAGGATTTGCTTATTTGTCACACCTAAAAGTTTCGGCTCACTGAAAATATTTCAGTATCAAAGACGAGCTGAGAAAATACAAAATGCACTTTTTAAGTGAACATAATCATCTATTCTGGAGAAAGAGCTTCCAAACCAAACTCGTCATCTATTTGTGAAAATATTGTCGCCCCTCTTGTGAACTCATGAACTACGATAAACCCAAATTGATTTTATGATCCACATATATGACCAGCAGAATAAAGAAAAGAGTCAAATAGAGCCTGTCTGACAGCATGAAGTAGGCCAAAGGTTCTTGAGAAATGTGCTTTCTGATGTTTTTCTCCCCTGCAAGAGGACCAAGCAGCTGTTACAGGCAGTACTCCATTGTGGTCATAGCGTTTATTCTGCAGCTTGGGAACTTTTATGCACATCCATAAAAAATATGACTATAAATCATAGAGATGGCCTGTGTGCGATCCACATTTTCAAACAGCAGTACATGGTTATAGATTTAGACCAGGGGTGTCCAAAGTCGGTCCTCAAGGGCCGACAACATGCATGTTTTAGTTCTCTTCCTGGTGGTAATAACAACCTTTTCACCTTGTCAGTGTTCCTCTTAGGCCTTCTAATGGGCCATCATTTGGTCAAGGTGTGTTAAACCAGGTGTGTCTAAATCAGGGGTGCCCAAAGTCGGTCCTCGACTTTGGGCACCCCTGATTTAGACAATGATCACAATCAGTAACGTGGGAAACAACTTTTTCACTGTTTTGTACAGGAAATACAAGGTGGCTCGGTTGAAATCTCTCCTGTCTGGTTCAGATATTTGTGGATATTTTCAAAGCCGGATGTACAAAAAAAACTGTAGTTGATGATAGAATTTCCCTTAACTTGAAAAAAATAAGGGGATAAAAATCTACAAATTGAAATACCAGAGGAACTGTGGCTGGAGGGATGGAAGAATTAAAACCTGACCAGTAACTTTAACCAGGCAGATCAAGTTCATGTATTCTTCTCATGCCCAGGCAGAGCTGACCTCTGGAAAAACTCGATCGATTTTAATTTGCTCGGCGTTCGGTGTTCATCTGGAATTGTTACCTTGTTACTTAGTGTACCCTCAAGGGGACCATACTGAAGTGACGTATACTTAATCAGAATTATCCTTGTTGTTGTGAAAAAAGTCATCGCAAGATGTTGGCTCAGAAGAGACACACCCTCAATGGCTCTCTTGACACAAATTGTCGAACACATAAGAGCAATGAAATTTATGACCTACACCTTCTGCCTACAACGGCACGAAGGGGGAAACGAGCTGGAAAAGATGGAACTCTTCTACACAATCTTTGGTAGATTGATATGTGGGCGTTTTGCTTGTATGTATTTTTATTTTTATTTTATTTTGTATACCTAAAAAGCTTTAATACATAATAAGTAATAAAAATAGAGGGCCAAAGAAGGGAGCCCAAACAAATTTGATACAGGGAAATTAAACACTTTCTTCACTAAAGTACATTGGTGAAGAGCCAAGACTTGTGTCTTTCTTAACTCCCACCCACCCACACACACACACACACACACACACACACACAACAAAAATTTGGCCAATGGCAGGTGCCAATTTCCACCCCCACTGTGATGCTTACATCATCGCCTAATATCACATCCATTTCCTCTACTAGAAAATGCCTGATTACAAATTGTTGGCCGCCTTTTGGAAAATGACATCACTAGGATAAGGGTCAACTAACCACAGGGAATACAAACACAAATGAATGTGTACAGCTGACTGTGCTAAATGCGCTCATCGTGCTCATTATGCTAACCGTGCTAAAATATGAGATGCTAAAATGTTAACTCTGTGATTACTTTTATTGGAAAATAAAATCCTGCTAAACTGCAGAGCTGGGTAAAAACCTCATCTCTTCATTCAAGCGATGAACAACAGTCATGATAGAAAAGGTTCTGAAATCTCCTGCATGGTTACAGTAAATTAACAATTTGTAGCATAAAAGCAAATCAGAGCTTTTGTCCTCTCAAATATTAAACTTGAAGTTGGACGCAGCTATTTTTCTTTTTTTTTGTAAAAATGTTTCCACAAACAGTGCACATTACATTTTCAGGTGCATAAGACAAAAAAAAAAAAAAAAAAAAAAAAAAAAAAAGAAAACAAACTCTTAAAAAGCAGTGACTAATAAGCTCCAAGATCTGATTATTGTAGTTTTAGTTTCACTGCATCAATGCTTTTTGTCATCGTAAGTCTCATAAAAAATTTAAACTCTGCTTAAATGATAAAGCTGAATATTTAAACTTAGCTTTATTGTTTGATCTGACTCATCTAAGCCTGTGTCTGCTTTTGCCGACTGAACAAGCATAGAGACGGTTCTGGCATCACACCGTCTGTGAGGGAGGGGGAGGAAAAAAAAAGTCGACACCAGCATTGTTCACCTGGTATCCCGACAGCCCGGACCTGCAATTCACACGGGATTAGCTGTGCCAATAAATAGCACTTTCTTTCTAATTGAATAAACATCAAGAGTGTCAGTGTTTATCTCTGTCATTCTCTCTGCCCTCCGCACCGCGCCAAGTGATCCCGGGATTAAAGCTGTGTTGGTTCAGGCCGGGTTGTCGGAGACAGACTGGAGCTTTGCATCGAGACAGCAAGAAGAGCGTGAGGCGGTGGAAGCAGGACCATATGAGGGTAAGCAGAACATTTGGAGGGAAGAGAAGAGGGTGAAGAGATTATAACGAGGGGCTGATGAGGAAACAGCAGGACCATCGGACCATAGACTTTTACCTTGAAACGTTATATGATTTCCCAAATCTTCTTCTTCTCAGCTCTTTGCATTAGGAGTTATCATGTGGCACGAAAACATTTTTGTGCCACATGAATTTCAAAATTTGAATGCAACGCTCCTGTTTGGGTTTGATTCGGAACATGAAACAAACTGAACCGTGCAGAATAATCCTCCCTCCTGTATCCGAGACCCGGTTCTGCATGACACCGACACCAAGGGGAGAGCAAGGGAGGCCATTCGAGTGTTTCTGTACAGGGCCTCTTCTATCCACAGGTGGAGCTCCTATGTTATTTCAGCCAGAGGTCATTGTCACCCCCTCTAAAGGAAGGAGGGAAGGATGACGGGTTGGGTGAAGCGGGTGGAGGACAGGAGCCTTCATTGCCTGCTTGGCTTGACAAAGAGCTGTTTCTGCCCAGCTGAACAGTGGGCCTGTGTGTGTGAGAGGAGAGACTGGGGGGACAGGAGTGTGGACGATTTCTTACATCATGAAAGTACAAAGCCCCCCACCACCACACACACACACACACACACACACACGCACACACACACTATCTCTCAGCTGTGTTCTGACCTTGTGCTGACCTGAGCCAGTATCTGGTTCACCTGTCCACAGGGGTCTCCTCCCTCTGGTTTCTACTCATCACTCTCTGTCCAGCTGCTGGGCGTCGCTGGACCGGACCGGACCGGACCGGGAGCTATTTTCAATCTCACATGAGAACGCAAAGAGGAGAGGAATTATTGATGTGGTGTTTAAGGAATTCACGTCAAACTGGATTGAAATTAAATTAATAATCAAAGAACAAATGATTTGTCATCAACACTAAAAAAAATGAGCCCAATATATATTCAAATAAATGTAAAACAGAAAATCCATCAAAATGTTTATTCTTGACATCTCAATGCATTTGCTGAGCCTTCGATGTGACAGACAAACTCAATTCACTGCGCAATTGTGAAATGGAAAGAAAAGGATGAAAAAAATCTGAAAAGTGTGGTGTACATTTGAAAGGGGATTGAATGAAAATTCACAACACAGTGTTCAGATTTTTATTTGTAAATAAAATAAAAAATATATGTAAAACATTGATTTATTTAATAATTTCATTTCTCAATAATGCATTAACCTGAGCTGTTTATTATTATTATTATTATTATTATTATTATTATTATTATTATTATTTATTTAAAGGCAAAACACCAAGTAAATATAGCAGACGCTTATTAAAGCACTAGACCGAACAGGTATGCAGTGAAAGGGAACGTGAAGTAAACAAAAGGACAGACTGTACACAGACAAGGACCAGTAACACAGAAGTTGTCTGATAGTCCTGCCGTCGTCAAACAGCCAGTGCGACGATCAGAGAAGAGCGTTGCTTTTTACCCCTGCCTGACACCCATCCATCCGCCTTTGTAACAGGAGCGCATCGGAGCCGCAACCAACAAAGACAGCTGGACCGGTGTGAGCCGAGAACTCACCACAATAAAAGGTCACAGGGAATATCTCTTCACGTGTGCTGCCTGACAGCGATATCCGTGACTTGGTCTACTTAGCCTCTGTTGTAACATCAAAGCACACAGGTGAGAGCGGCATTGTGGGCGCTGAGCTCTAGAGTTACTCTTTCAGCTGCGGGAGGGCATATCAAAGAGGGGCCACTTGAAAAGTGCAAAACACAAGCTCACAAAGAACATGACACAAACGCAAGGACATGTAGCAAACGCACACGCATCCTGGTAAATATTGACATTAAGAGGTGTGACACAGCCAGAGCAGAAATGTGTGTGCGTGTAAAAAAAAAAAAGTAATTTCTTTACTTTGAATTGAGTCCCACCATCTTCACTGATGATCAAGAACTTGAAAAAATGTTTTTTTTATTTTTTTATTATTATTTATGCAAAGAGCTGAAGACTGAAGAAAAACAATAATGATTTGCCATGAAATTCTGTGTGAGAATTTTCTGGGTGCAGCTGTATTTTGTATATTGGTCATATGGGCAGTTGCCCAGAGCGACATTGAAAAGGGGGAGGTGCACAAGCACCTTACAAAAAATAACTTGTCAGTTGAACCATATAAGCAAGTTTTGTAGCCTGTGTGGGGTGATATGAAATAAAAAATAATTTCCACATGCAGAGAAGAACTGCAAAACTACTTTCTTAAAGCTAACAGTCACAAAAAAACAAAAGTTCAAAGGAGCAGACGACTGTGCTAAATTCTTGTAATTTCTATCTCATAGTGAGTTAAGCAGGTGAAAGTCTACAAAAACACTCACTTTAGTCCACTTTGAATAACAAATGAAGATCAAGAACCATAACGATAGTTCTTCAGTAAAGAGGTCAATATGTCCATTTTTTGTTTTTTACTGTAACCCTTTACACCAGAGACCAAAAATGAAACTAAACCAAGACAACAGACGGTTTTCCAAGATTAGTCGGCATTAACTCCAACTTGGTCTTCTTCAGGTTTGCACACAAAGCTAAAATTCTAGTCAAAACTTTCAGTCATTTGAAATGAGAGGTGAACATTTGCTGTTCCACTGAACGAGTTCAGCCAAATCAGAATAAAGAGTAAGATAAAAACTTTATCCCATTTCACCTTGCAAAGTTCATTTACCCAACATAACAAACATAGTGGTTTGTCCTTTTTAAGTATGAAGTATTTCTGCTCAGCATGTTGTGAAACCACTACGTTAACTGAGGTCATGTTTTCCACTTGGTTGGAGATCCGAGTTGGTCGTGACATATTTGGCACATTAGGCGACTTTTGAAGTCAGGCTCTCATCTGATCCAATGTCTGCTTTGGTTTTTGAGACACTATCTGCGATATGGTCATTTCCAAAATATGCATCTGGAATGACATGAACCATTTCCAAGTTGCAGATTCATCTCTTTCCGAGAAAATTTGCAGAAGCGCATAAAAAGGAACCAGTTAGGATATAAAGCATCTATTCTCCTCCAGAATAAAAGAAAGCGTCTCTTCTTCTTCACACAGATGTTTACATTTATCTAGAGATATATGGTTCTAAAATGTTTCTTTTTTAAAATAAGGAAATCAAATAAATTCAGCTCATTTATTGGGCCTTTTTAGCCTTTTTGTAAGCTGTCAGTTAGTAAATCAGCTAATATTGATTCAGCAGGAATGTTTTTTATTTCACAGGTTCTGAATGGAAAGATCATTTCAAATAGCCTCTATAAGGGCTAAAAACATTTCTAACAAAATGTGTATTTATTAGTCCACTGTGCATTTTGTTGACAATAACTCCAAAAGAGAAACAATATGTCAAAACTATTTATTCTGTGATCTATTTCCCACATTTCCTATTTAGTTCAGTGTTGCGTTGTGCTGCTGTAAACAAATGTTTATCCACATATAGTCCTTCATTTCCCTTTGCTAATATTAATAAAGTGTTTCGTTTTCGTGCCTATGTGGTACTTAACTTGCGTGCACCAATATGTAGGAGTGTGAAAAACTCACTATTCTTCTTTAGCGTTACAGTAAAATGTTCAAAAATCAGACATATTCTGATATGAACTAAAGATTTCGTTTGGAAACATAAAAAGTAGCAACAAAAAACAGAAGACGTCTGTAATGGCAGTGGTGCTTTTTCACGCAACTGTAAACAATTCAACTGTGAGTCGCAAATACGCTCAGCACGCGTTATCCCTTTAACACTTTTTTTTTTCTTTCTTGCTTGCTTAATGTTACTCCCAGACACATGTGCCTTCTGCTGAGCATACGGCCTCAATATTTGTTTGGTGACACCTTAACACTGGAAAAATGTGCCTCAGTTTATGGAACATGGCAGCTGGCAGTGATGCCGATTTCGCATGGGCTTTTAACGTTGGAGCCAATCTAACAAAGGTGTGTTTGGTTCTGCTTGAAGTCTCATGAAAGCCGTGAGCATCTAAGCTCCCAGTCTGGATCCAAGATTTAATTCATTCCTTATAATGTAAGATTTCCCCCTCCACCAGCAGCACCTTTGGCAGTCTTGGCAGCAAATGAGACGTCACTTTCTAGCCTCCAAAATGGCACGCCTGGTTTTTATTACAGGTTGAATTTTTTTTTCTCTTCCTCCGTTTTTCATTCTTTTGTTTTTCCTCTCTTTCTCTCTCTGTCTCTCTCTCTCTGTGTCTCTGAAGTTCGTTTTGGAAATAAGTTCGATATGATAAATGAGTGTTGGAAATGCACTCCGTTATACTGCGGGTAGTGATGGCATTTGATGAGGAACGGGCAGAGAACAGGCTGATCCTGGTAAGGAGGAAAAGGGGTTCCAACTGTTTTGTCAGTGAAAAATAAACCCTCCCCTGTAGAGATTTTGAGTTACTCATGTAACTGAAAATTGCTCAGTTTATTTGACTGAATAAAAAACAGCTCTAAAAAAGAACACAGTCAGAACAATTTCTCACACAACTCTCCGCTAAAAAAAAAAAAAAGAAAAAAGTAAAACTCCACTGAAAGTAGGAAACAGAGGTTTGTGGTGTTAAGAAAACATAAGCTGTGTTTTTAAGTGAATTGTGCAACTGTCCAACCACACAACCAAAAATTAAGAACACAGAACATCTTGAATTTTTTTCACATTTTGATTTTGATTTTGATTTTTTTTTTTTTTTTTGCCATTTTAGGTTAAGAATCCATCACAAAATGTTGCATGATTGTGAGGTGCAAGAAAAAAATATAGTCCTCAAAATCCATGCAAATCAAAAGGCTGAAAAGTGTGGCGTACACAACTTATTCTGTGTGTAATTTAATCTCAGAGATCGACATGGTTTGTGAAGGTCGGAGAGGTTTGTTAGAGAACATTAATGAACAAACAACAATATAAAGGCCAAGGAACACAGCGGACAGGCTGGGGATAAATATGTGGAGAGGCAAAAAGCAGGTCTGGGTTTTAAAACAATATCCTGAGCTTTAAATATCCAATAGAGAGCTGTTCAATCCGTCATATAAGAATGAAAAAAGTAACCAACCCAACATGAGATGGCTGCCTGAACCGGTTCATCCTCATGGTGAAACATGGTTTCGACAGATTTTTGTTAGATGCAGCTAGCAAAGAGTCAGAGCAATAATGGAGTCTATCAGGTGGAAGCACACCCATATCTTAACATGGCCCAGTCAAAGTCCACACTTGCATTGCTTTAGGAATTTGCAGCAATGATTGAAAATTGATGTTCGCTCTTGTTCTCAATCAAAACCTACCGCACTTCAGCAAAGAAGAATGGAAAAAAGAACGAGTGGAGGAGTCCAACTACGCCACACTTTTCAGATTATTTTTATTTAAAGGTTTTATTGCCTCTAGTGGCCTTTATTTGATAGTGAATTGGCAGGAAGGTGGGTAATGAGACATGCAGCACAGGTCAACCAGGCCGGGAATCGAGCCTGCTACGAGGACTAAGGACTCTTTATGTGGGTTGTGCTTAACCCCTGCACCACCACAGCGCCCCCACATGCTTATTCTTTAAAAAATAACATTTTTTATTGTTATTTCAGAGTTACGCACTGCCTCATGATAGCCCGTCAGATTAAATCCCATTAAACACAACATGTCTAATAGGATTTAACCAAATGCGGCCTTTTGTTGTGATGCTACAAAGTGAGGAAAAGTCAAAGAGAATGTGGATGCAGCTAGACCTCATCATGCCGTATAAGACGACCTTTAAACGATCGCATGTTTCCCTAAAATGTTTGCGATGGCCCCAAACATGAAGCTCGGTGGGGTTTTAGCAGACGTTGAATATTCCTAATATGGTTTGGACCTTGCCGGGAAATGCCACCAGGAGAAATACCCAGCAACACCTGCTAGTCACGCTCCCCATTGCTGCTGGTTGGCACGCGTCCAAACATCCTCCAAATGTATCTGGAAAATTCTGATGAGGTGCTAAGTATATAATAAAAGTTTGAAATAACACTTTTAAAGTCTGGACACGGCTTTCTTTATCCTCCTTGGCGATCTCTGTAATATTTGCAGAGGCTATTACCAGCAGATTCATTTCACATGTTAAGTCTGAGCTTTTCACTGAGGACTTGCTAAAGTACACGACCAGCATTGTTTAATAAAGAAAAGGAAAAAAAAAAAAGGCCTAAGAAATCCATTTGTTTTCCATTGTTTTTACAGCTCCAAAGTACAATAAATGTGCTTGCGGTACAGTATGAGGAAAGATTTCATTCATTAGCCAAGACTTTATTTTTTCACAGTGTTGATTCAATTCACTGAACGCTCACTTAAAAACCTCAAAAATGAGCGGTTAGGACTTTACTGAGTGTGAGGCAGGAGCTCGTTTTTCTTTTCCCAATCAGGGGAAAAAAGGGAGCAATCATGCAAATATAAGATATATAGACCAGATGTCCTCAAAAGACCGACTGGCATCAGAACAATCGTTGTTTGAAGAGAAAAAAAACTGAAGCAGATAGAAGAAAAACACACAGATTACCCTCTTCAGATCTTAAAAACAACAGATTTAGCTGTAAACATATTAATTAGAGTGGCTTTTCATAGCCACACCACATCGCTGGTACATTTCATATTTTATTGATAAAAACACCTCTGAAACGTTGCATAAAAGAATGGGTTAGGGTTACGCTACCCCAACGTTTCACTGCAACATCTCACACATGTTGTGTGACGACCAGTGTCGTCATGGCGTGGAAGCGAGTCACACGCTTACAATAACTGATCGATAAGAAAACGTTGGACCCATCCGGCGCCCTTTGCTCAAATCTCGCTTCTTTTCTTTTTCTGGACAGGATTTGGATCTTCAAACCTTTGAGCTGACTGCAATGCGACCGGGATGAGACCCAGCTCCTGGAAGTCTGAGGCTACGGCTCTCGATTGGAAAAAGCAGGACAGCTCCAGGCCGGTGGTCAGTCTCTGGCTCGAGCTGAAGAGTTCAAGTGTCTCGGGGTGTTTTGTTGACGAGTGATACTGGAATTTATTGAGCGACCGGCAGACGGGACGGAGCCTCGTCGACTGTAATGCAGGCGCAGAAAGCTCTCGATTTACTCGTCCGTTCTCGTTCCAGCTCTTGCTTGTGATCATGAGATTTCAATCACGGCTGGGGAAAAAAAAAAAAAAAAGAGTTCCCAGATAGAAGCGGGGTGGAGGCAGCTGTCTCTCGCAGGTCGCTGCGTTCAGTGCGAGTGAAAAGGTGAGCTCTGTTCTCTAGGGGCGTGGGTGTCCCTCCCCATTAAGAGGTGTCAGCCAAATCGACTCGGGTGTCTGATCAGGAAGCTTTCTGGGTGGCTTTTTGGACACGGTCCACTGATGGGACACACCAAGGTTGACCTCAGAAACACAGCAGTAGCAGCACTGGTAGGTGTAGTAATAATACGAAGCATCACCGCCCTGAATACTCGACCCACTGTGACTCACTTCACAGAAGAATGGGCGATGATGTTTTAACCAGAAATGCACCGCACACAGACATATAGTTTATGTTAAAGTGAGACTTTTTGTTGCTCTGATATTCTTGTTAATCTGCTCAGTATATTTTGACATTTGAAGACAAACACTTCAGTATGCACTTCTGATGGCACCTGGATATTATGCTTGCAGTACATTTAGCAGTACGAACCTTAAGTATTTCACTTAACCTGACAGGGGTGTCAAACTCCAGTCCTCAAGGGCCTCTGTCCTGCAACTTTTAGATGTGCCTCTGCTGCACCACACCTGAAAAGAATAATTAGGTCATTAGCAAGGCTCAGGAGAACCGATCTACACAGGGAGGAGGTAATTAAGTCATTTCATTCCACTGTTTTTTACCTGTGGCACATCTAAACACTGCAGGACAGCGGCCCTTGAGGACTGGAGTTTGACACCCCCGTCATTGTGAATGACAACCTGTGAACAACAGGTTAAAGGTTAGAAATGGAAATACAAATAACCTTTGTTGTTCCTCAGACACGCATAATTAGATGATGGTAAAAGAAATATGTGTTACCATGTGAGCAGCCTTGTCACTTTCTCTGTATTTTGAACAAAAAGAAAATAAGTTGTTCCCACATTTGGAAAAAAAAAAAAAAGCAGTGTTAAACATGATTGTTGCCTCTTACCAAATACAGTAAGACCAAATAACGTCCCAGTCGTCATCGAGGGTGCAATAGCGTCAGCGTTCTCTTTGTTTGCTCAAAGTCTGCTCACCACCGACAACTTAAAATGCGCTTAAAGTTGTAAAACACTCACCATCATCCATCACTGAATCCAGCGGAGCAGCGGCTGAGTCTAAGCCACTCTCCCTCACTCCCAACATTAAACAAGACTGGAAAGAAATGTAACTTTTTTTTCATGTTTTTAGAACAACTGAGGGTTACATAGTCAGGCAGTGAAACAAAGACAGTGCAGGTCGTGTTTCTGCATAGGTGAGCCGTGAGTTTATTATTTTATTTTAATACTATTTTTTCTAACATTATTATTAATAATAATATTCAAACGGTCAAAGTAGTTGCAGTATTTTTTTAAGTGAGACAAATTAATTTCTGAAGGGATAATTGATGGCATATTTGTAATTCAATCAACTGTGTAAATCTCTATACTTTTTTTCAAATATTTATTCAATAAAAAAAAATTGAATGACGAACATCAACTGCTTCATACTGAAGCAAGCAATTTAGTTTTCATAAGTGAACATTTTTGAATATGAATCCTTTCTTTCTAACCTTTGTGAACTGGACCTAGAACCATGTTCTGGTTCCAGGCTCTCCAGGACCAAGACTCTGACAGGTGGGGGGTTAAAATGTATCAGTGTGCAGAGTTTGCATTTCATCAAGGCACAAACTGTAAGGAAAATGTGCAAGCAAAAAAAGAAAAAAAAAGATTTTCTGGAAACCCCCATGATGCAAACTGCACAATCCAATCACACAAACACACACACACACACACACACACAAAGGTGCTTAACCGGTACCTTGGCCGTGTAGATACCTACACACACTAACAAGCTCCTGCTTGCGCACGCTGAAGCTTACACAAACACACATTTTATTTATTTGGATTCATAAAACCTCAAAATGTTCAACAAAAGCTATGCAAGATTGAAATATAAAAAAAACAACAAACTTTTCATCATGCAATATCTAAACAGCCAGCAAACAAATAAACCCAGCTTTAAACCACCTTCCCGTACACACCACGGCTCGTAATGTTTTCACGACAAAAAAAAAAAAAAAAAAAAAAAAAAAAGTTGCATGTGTTGCACCACAGAATCAGAAACACCAGAGCGCAGAGGGTAGTGCTGGAAGGTGGGGGTCATTCTTCACATGCTGGATGTCGGCGCAACCTGAAGGATCCCACCCGCACAATGCTCAGGGTTTTGGAGGAGGCAGCAACTCTGCACAATAATAAAAAGCACTTTTGAGGCATCTTGGGCTCGGTGTTGAGTTAATCAGACGTACTGCTGTAGAATGGCCTGAAACTGCTTCAAATGCTTTCTTCTTCTTCTCTCAACGAAAGCCAAAAAATAAATCGATACAGAACTGTAAAGAAGTATTTGGCCCTTAACAGATTGCTCTTGTTTATCCTTTTTTTTGTCACGCTTCGATTTCTTTTAGATCATCAAACGAATCTAAATATTAGACAAAAGGCACTTTCCAAAATGATCATGTGGTTTATTCAGAGAAAACAAGTCATATGTCTTTTTCTGAAAGTGCAACTTCCCCCTAAACTAGTAAGTTGTTGTGGCACCCTTAATCTGCAAGGTTTTTTTTCCCTTGCAAATGTGAGGCAGGACCTTTGCTTTTGGTCAGCAGGGTGTATTGGCTTTAAACTCTATATTCAATGCTACTTTTGGCCCCGTCTGTTGCTTATTGTGTGAATCATGAACACTGACCTTAGCTAAAGTAAACGAGGTCTGCAGCGCCACAGATGTTGTCCTTGGATGTTTTCGTGACCTCCTGGATGAGTCAGCCTCGGACTCCTTGAGTAATGTTGGTAGATGCACCACTCTGTTCGCTGCTGATGTTTTTACTGGACCCACAAAACTTTCGAAAAGAAATTTCAATCTTATCCAGATCGAAAGGATTAATATTTCCTATCAGTCTGGAAAGAAAGTTTCCAGGTTGCACGTTGATTATCGATGTCGGCAACTTTGTTTCTCATTTGTTCCTGAATTTCTCTGGATCGCGCATGATGTGTCGGTTTTAGTTTACCTCATGTTAGACAGCCCAGCTCGGATCTGGCTGATGAAACTGAACTCAAGAAATTTGGTTAATCATTACATTATATTTACACATAGGACTAAGTTGGTGTAGATAGTATTTTCTTTTTAAGTCGATAAAATCCTTGCTAAAAAGTGGACTTTTTATTGATGTCAGCTGTCTTTTTGTAATCTGAAATATGTGTGTGGGGAAAAAAGGAGAAAAAAAAGAGAAAATCTGTATTTTTTTTTTTGCACACCACCTCATGTCTGAAAGCACTGCAGGTCGACATGAGAAATATGAACAGATAAAAGAATGGATTAAATCACTCTTCTAATAAGACAACTTGGAGAGATTTCGTAGCATTATCGTCTTTCTCGCTGAGCAGAATTATAAAACTGAGTTGTAGCAACCCTGGGTCGCTCTTCTTGCTGTGTGGATGAAAGTCAGTGTTGGTCCTGGCCAGCGCCAGGCCAAAAAGCTGTAAAAACAAGAAGAAGCACTAACTCAAATCTGCAAGGTTTATTTGATTTGAGTTCCACACTGTCAGGTTCTGGCGAAGAAGCTGTGGCTGTGCAGCAGAGCAGAGAAGAAAATTAAATAAACTTTCTTTCAGGCTCCTTTGTATGTTGGCCCTCTGATTTCTCAGTAAAGATGGCTGATTGGAGAATTAGCATTCAAAATATTATTCGGAGAAAAGGTTCGTTTTGCATGTAATTAATTTAGTCGGCGCATCTGGCAGTCATTGGCAGAACCGTTTAGCCTTTTCGTCTGCCGCAATATAAAATACATGCTGCAAATATAAAGTGTAACATTACGCTCATTTAGAGGTGCACATGTTTTATGGGTAGTCCTTGCAAAGTTTCTGGTGTTTGTTTTGTGCTTGGTGAAGTCAAGTGTCAGAACTTTCCATTCCCTGGCAGCCAATGTTTTTTCCAGTTATGAATGCCAGATTTAGGTGTACCGGTGTTGGTTAGTTTTTGTTTAAGAATGACCACAGTTACCCACGACTCTGACTGAAAGCGTTTGTGTTGACTTGTGGTCAAGCAAAACACAGCTACTGACTTTAAAAAAAATAAAATTAAAATCGTTTTAAAAAATCATTATCGTTCACCGTGGCCATTTGTGCTTCTCAAGTTCCAGGAGTGAGAATGCATGAAAGCAATAGCAAACTTATTCAGGGCAGAAATAGAATATATATAAGTATTTTGTTTTTATATTTATGATTGGGTAATACACTAAGTGTATTCTTCAAAGTGGTTATGAATGGATGCAGTGAGTACGGCTCAAAAACTGGGAGCAACTCTAGTTAGTCTAGTTAGTAAGGAGGACTTCGCGTTTCAATATGGCCGCCTCTGCATCAATGGGAAGGTGATGTGTTTTACAGGGCAAACATGTAAAACTGCGTCTAAAATCAATGTTACATTAAAATTTAAACATTCAAAATAAAAAAAAAACTTTATTGAGGCAAAATGGAAATTAAACTGCGACTCTAAACAGAACAAATCAAAAGCGGCGTTTGCTTATGGAAAGTAAAACTTGAAATGATTTTTGCCAGAGTTGCTGCAAACAATGTTTTTACAGGCGTCGGAAATTCCTACTTCTTAAGTTGTTGAAGATGACAATAAATCAGCTTAAAGCTTAAAGTTACATAATCACTAAGGTGTTCTCCATCACTGTCAAAACACGACTCTTCCAAACTCTGCAGTGTTCGAATAATTTTCCAACTTTCCACGTCTTTTCCGAAGATTAGCTGACTCAAGTGGAAACGCAGCCTGACAGGCAGGCATGCGGTGTAGCTCAGCCAATTTTAAGTGGCTTCACCTGTGCAGAAAGGACAGGTGTGCGTATGTTAGCAGCTAGAAGTCACCTCACAGATCAAGTGAGCGGCGATAGGGGTGCGATAGTCTCTGCATGTCCCAGGGGAGAAAAACATTAGAGCCCCATGCGTGTACTGTGGCCCTTGCTAAAGCACACCCCCATGGATAACACATTCCACTCAGCTAAACAGCCATGAGAGCTGAGGGTTTGTGATCACTAAAAGTAATATGTGCAGCCTGGGATGCAAACAGGCACACAAAACGCTCAAAACGCTCACACATAAAGAACACGTCTCAATCGAACCCTCCCAAAGAAGCACTGAGGTGCATAACTGAAATTCAAACCCCACATAGACAGCAGCTTTTCTCACTCAGAGACAATGGCATCTCATCCTGAAAAGAGGCAATTTCTCATGGAAAATCTGGTTGATCTGGAGGATGCAGAAACCATGTGAAGCGGGGGTCAACGTTTAATAGATAAAAAAGGAGCTGACTAGTATTGCCAATCCCAATAGGTTTAAATCAGCAACTACTGTTGTTGAAGAAATCCCATCTCAAAATCCCTGAACATATATCATGCGGAGCAGACAGTTTTAATATTTCTCCCTCTCCACGGTTTTCCTCCAATATTTGCGGATATTTCCTTTGGCAGCTCAGCTTTCCTCTCACTTTGCAGTATTCCTCATTAGCGCGGTGTGAGGGTGTGTGTCTGCGTCTGCTCTGCGGCAGGTTCGCCTTCGTGTCCAGGTTGTTTTCCCCCCACTTCGAGAACACGGTGTTTCTGAGACTGGGTCCTGGTGTCCTGGAGGTATCCATGGAAAACACAGAACTGGACGAAAAAACGCTCCTATAATACATCCTCACAGGTGGCTTGTAATAGGGTTGCAGAGAAACATTAGCGCTTTATGGCCCTAACAAGAACAGAAGAGGAAATGTGTCACAGCCACCACCGGGTTTTGCCATCTTGGCAGTGTGTGAGTGTGTGTACCCGCTTGGCAGTTAAGAATCATTAAAATAAGGGCGAGAGGAAGACATCGAATGGCTTCGTGACTCTAATGAAGAACAGCACTGACGACCGCAAGAGCCCATTCATACACACCAACAGCGTAAACACCAAACGATACACATATGCGCACATCCAAATACGGTTTATCTTTGGTGTTTTGCTTCCTGCCTGCGAAACAGCCTTTCCTGTTGGACTAAGTATGATGACCCCGTGAACACACGCAATCAAAAGCTCCACTGTACAGAAACATCGGCGCATGTGTGACGCCTTGGGGTCACACGCTAGAGCGAACAACGAGATGTGAAAACCACAAAGTGGATTTCTTTTCTCGGTTTATTTAAAGCAAAGCGTGCACAGTTGCACTGTAGACGCCGTGAGGCATGGGCAACGGTGATTAAACGACCGAATGTGGTCGCAGAGAGAGGGCTGTGGATAGGTGCCGGAAAGATGAGGAAGTTGGGCGACAAGGCGTTCAGTCACCCCCCTTTACTTCCTGGGCCAACAACCCTCACCACTTCCAGGCGAGCATCCTAAAGAGGATGTTGTGTGTTCCAAACTGCTCTGCACTTTCTCAACCACAGCTATATCACTTCAAAAGCTTAGCCACTGAACTGTTTATTTATGGGCCGCGCAGCACTGATTGTACGGCAAAACCATTTGTTCGCCGGAATGGCGCTCGATGCTCGCACTACCTTCTTTGGCTGTTGCTTAATTGCTTTCTTTGCTCAAGGGTGTCATCTAGTGGCCTTAAACGCAACGGTTCGACAGAAAAGATGCACACAACTAAAAAAAAACAAAAAAAAACACAAAGATTTAAACAGCAGATTCTCCGCCTGTCTTTGTTCCTGGTTTGAGTTTCACACAGCTGCATGCGAAGAGACCTGTGATGATTTGTAGCGCTATAATGGCTCTTCCTCCTCCTCACCTCTCCTCCCAGACTATGAGATAACAGTTCTCATCTTACGTTGATCATCGGCAGCAGAGGCTAAGCAGGGGTTTGCCCGTGTCGATGGGGGGCACAGAGTTGACCTAAAGGTGGAGGAGGCGAGGCGTGAATGGGTGGAGGACTAGCAGGTGTCCAAAGCTCCCCCGGCTGCAGGCAGGTGCACAGCACCTGTGTAACATGTGCTCCTGTGTATTTCCAAGGACTGCAGAGCTCTGACTGTCAGCTGTGCTCTCTGAAGTTTTTCCCTCTCACCCTCGCACACTTATCACCTCGGCCTCCCGAAGCACATCAATGCTCCCCTTCCTAACAGGCACAGCACACACTTCTGTCAGATTACACGCAAAGCCTTGGCTAATGTTACCGGTCAAAAGGTGACTCATCAAGCGCTGTGGATCATTGGCAAACAGATGTGTTCAGCATGACTCCCATTAGATCTAATAAGAACACTGTGATAGATGCACTGCTGTGTTTTGAGTGGCCTTTGAGTGGAACATTAATCAACAGACCCGTTGTGTTTTTGTTTGATCATTTTCATGGTAAAATGTAATGGTTGCTGCTTGTTTTGATAATGTGAAGCACTTTGAACTGGCTTGTTGCTGAAATGTGCTATACGAATAAACTTAACTTGACACACAGTTGGGAAAGAATCGCTGCCAAACCTGAATTTCCAATGAAGGAAAATTAAAGTTTAATCCTATGAAAGCAACCTGGGGCTACATGTATGGAAGAATCTGAAAGGGAACTTGTTAGAAGCTGCAAAAGACTTGAAACATCAGCAGATGTTGACACAATGACACTTAGCGTACGGCCAGACCTGCGGCGGAACAGCTTACACATATCCATGTGTCATAACGTCCCAGTCAAAGTCCAAACTTTAATCTGATTACGGTGTTTTCCTGTTTTGTTTTCTGAATATATAGAATTTACATCGCAATAAAGGTGGCAAAAATCATAAAATGATATATTTTGGCCTCAATTTCTCTTCAGTGCAAAAAAGTTTTCATAATATAAACATTTTATATTCACTTTATGGTGCACCAGCCGACTCAGCACATTAAGGGTGACTGTCAGACCGAGGGGAGTTTAATCAGAAATCATCGTTCCATAACAGTGGCCGTCTCCTCCTATGGGGAGTTCCCCTTTGAGAAAAGGAGGAAAGATCAGAGGTGAAGGAGAAACCTGGAGGTGGGACGGTGCAGAGTAATGCAGGGCTGCTTAGAAAACGAGAACTGAACCCAGTTCCCGTAAGACGTTCACACAAACTCATCACTAACATCGATGCTCTATTAATTTTAAGCTTCTGAGGTCCCACTCTTTTTTTTTTCCTCATTTTGTTCTACAAAGCAATACCATACACAACTCCGGTGATGCTTTAGAGCAACGCATAAGTTTGGCTTTATTGTGGATTTTCTCCAAACCACTATGATTTATTCCACCCATTTTACATGGCGGAATGGTTCTAAGACAAACATCCTCACTGATTTTTAAAAACAACCAATGGGTGTACAGATTTGAATTTATTGTGTATTTTCTCTAATCCAAAGAGGTCCAAATGATACACACAGGCTCAAGTAGATGGTACACATAAACTCTGACTAATAGCACCAAAGAAGGTTCCACAGAAACCAGTGGATTTTTGTGGCCGTAAACAAAGTCCGAGCAGAAGTACGGCTGGATATCTGACCACTCCTGTTAGAAACGGTGGAGCTAATTGAAACTAGTGGTTTCCTGGCTTTTAAGTGAAGTCCACAAATCATCCATAGGGTTGAGGACCTCAATATTTTATCCATTCCAAACCAGTTCTGACATGTGTTTGGATCACTTTGCTCTTTGTGCCAAAGCTTCAGCCGTTTAGCTGTTCATTTGAGGTGAAGTTGTAAAGAATTTGAAGGTGGCATCCATCTCTTATTTACTCAAACCACTTACTGCTATGAACAGTACAAATGGGCGAGAAACAAGCAAAGAGCATTGAGCTACTGTTACCATGTTTACCAGGTCATACTTTGATCCCAAGCTTTGAATGTCTCATCTGAAGTCATGGAAACATTCCTCTTATCGTTCTGTAATATAAGCATTTCTGTAAAAGATAAATCCACCCATGCATGAAGGTGTCAATTTCAGAGAAAGGACGTCTTTTTTGGTTGGTACCGATTCAGCTCATGTTTATGTGAACCTTGGTAACAAGACGTTTGAAACAATGATCTCAAACACATAAAAACTGGTTTTGAAAAGGACTTTAATGCCTCGATTCCACTGAGCGGAACGGTCAGTGAGGTTCGGCTAGTTTATGGTCCGCCATATTCAGGAGAGCATTTCCACCACCTGTTGAATTCTCACTGGGCAGGTGGGTTAAACCCAAAATGCCTAGTGAGACAAAGAACGTAATAATTCAGACTCTTCTGGGGACTTTTGTTCCAAAAAAAGTAACTAGCCAAAGCAAACGCAGGCAGCTGAGTCCTGCATACACAATGCCACTGCCAGTTGATTTCCCTTAAATTCACAGTTTGGAAGTAAATATAAAATATTCTTTGAAATAAATCACTGCTTTCTATTTTAGTCTTGTCAAATTGTTAATGAAGACTGTAAATAAAAATGGTCTCTTAAGTCTCATTGGGTTAGAAGCCCAATGAGACTTAAGAAAACTTAAAAAGTTCATATTTTATTCTAAAACATATTTAATGAGCTTAATGTCCAACTATTGTCACTTCTACAGCAGAATGTTTGCCCACTATGAACACTATATAAATAGAAAAAGAAAATAATTAAAGCCGACATCAGTAATTATCAGCCAAACAAATGGTTACGGTGTGTGACTATTGTGAACAATTCTGGCTTCAAGCTTCTGGATTGTCACTGAAAGACATCAAGAAACTGCTCTACTGCAGCGAGTGTCCAGCGTAAAACAAAACCAGATCTTACGTGAGCATAAACACATTCACAAACAGAATTTCCTCAACGTCTGGACAGCATTACGTGGTGTGTGGAGAGGACCCCGCCTCCCTCCACACATCCCCTCGCCCTAATTATCGTCTGCATCATTGGAGACCGAGCGCTCTCAAGGACTCGTTTTATCACTAATGTGGCGGCAGCACAAACGCAGCGCCGCTCAGCCACAGTGACAGGACGACTTTCTGCAACATGAAATCTACAACGACACGACCGATAAGAAGAGCATAAAGGAGGCTTTTTTTAATGTAACATTTGATTTTACATGATGATGATGATGATGATGATGATGGACAACAAAAGACCGCTGTGGGAACTATAAGCAGTGTTCACCACAAATGACGGGGAGCTGAGTATCATGTGATGGCGCTTTGAACTCTCCCCATGAAGTCGGGAGAAGAAGGAAGCGCAGCGGAAACGCAGAGACCCACCCGATAAACAGACAGACGGGGTAATGTTGTCGAAGGCGTGCCCAGTCGCCGTGCCGACAGGAACAGGGCGTTGGGCAGCGTATGAACCGTGGCAGGAAAACAACAGGAGCTGCTCACCAAATGTATGTTCTCACTAATAGCTTAGCATTAGCGCGGCTTGCTTTACTTAAAAAGCGATCCCTGGCGGAACCAACTCGAGAGCACAGAGACTTAACTGTGAGATTTCCAAAAAGCTGCCAACATTTCCAGACCCAGCCTGTTTAATGGCTTGAAAGGTTGAAATCTCAAAAAGACAAGACTAAGAAACAGCAACTTTTAGTTCAGTCTTCCTGTTGTTTGTTTAAAGTCCTGCTCTCTCTCGCTCCCACACAGCCTGAATGTACCGCACTTGTTGCAACATGGCATAGAAAACGTTTGTTTCCTTTCGATTAACTTCTTATATCTCGGTACTTCGTCCAACTTCTTAATCACCTAACTAGCAGCATCCAGACTGAGTGTTGTTCTTACCACAACCTGCGAGCGCCGCGATATGATTAGTGTACACATCAAAAAAAAGATCAGATTTCTGAGTTTCTGATTTCTCTGTACATCTCTAACAAACAGATAAGAGATACTATATTTATTTATGTTAGATCATTTGCAAGATCTTAGAATTCAATTCTAAGATTTTATAATTATAAGCTAGTCATTATATTAAAAAAAAGATTTTTTTTGTCACTTTATTGACATTTTTTTTGTCCTTTTATTAGCAAAGTAGTACAAATAATAGCAACATTATTAAGATCAAAGATAACCAAAATTAAAAATGTTTTTTTTTTTTTTTTTAAACTCAAAAAAGATTCCTTGCTATTTTAGGGCCTTTGTGTCTTCACTTTCCACTGACGTCTGATTTTGTGTCGTCCTTGGCAGACCTTTTGTTTAGTCCGCTGAAATACTTCTCTCTGAAGGCGTTGTGTCCCTGGTAGGGGATGAAGCGGGGGTCTGAGAGATGAGCCAGGCTGTCCAGTTCCTGTAGAACAAAACAACAATATCTGGGCTATTATTGTGCTTAACATGTAACCGTCAAGCCTAAGTTCAAGCAACTATTTCACAAACCTGTATAAAAAAGGACAAAGAGGTGTATAACAGGTGGTAATTTTGTTTTTCCTCTTAAGAAAAAAAAAAAAAAGAGAAACAATGTGTAGTTTCCCGTGTTTACATTCTAAATGCATGACTAAATTATATCAACTGTTTCCTCCTTATAAAGACGTTTGTGTTGGCTGGAAGCTAGCTGCTGATCTGCGGAGCCATCGGGGGAGGAAGAGGGATGCTGGGAAGAGGAATAATGAGGTGAGTTGAGCTGGAAGTGCTGTAATATGTTTGTACCTCCTCTCGTTTGCTCGCAGACGCTGCCAAGCAACCTGGAAACATTTTCCATGATCATTCAGAGGAAACAACCTCACCATGAACCCAAATTAAAGAGCCCATATTATGCTCAATTTACAGTGTGCAGTGTTATTTTGGCAGTCCACAGAGAGAGTTTACCTCCTTTAATGTTAGGGGGGGAGGGAATAAAATAAAATAAAGCGGTTTTGCTGTTGCACATCTTCTCACCAATTAATAACATTCTTTGTTCCTAAAGGCCAAAAAAAAAAAACATAATTTGCCTCCCTAACATTATTAATGGTAAAAAAAAAAACAAAAAAAAAACCTGTATGATAAAGACCACAGTCACAACCTTGTTGTGTTTTATAGTCACAATTGTGTTATTGTTTGCATTTTCTTAAAAGTGCAAACAATAAAATTCAATGGCACGACAATATCTCGAAAAGGTGTTATCGTAACAATCTCGATACTATCACCGTCTTCAACGCATAAGCAGACTCAGACCTGACTCTAAAGGAAGCAGAAATGCTAAAGATGAGTCAGGTAGTTTGGAAAGGAAATGGCATCAGCAAGAAGAGATGGTAATTGTTAGTCCAAATTAATTTAGTTCATTCAGCGTTCACCGGTGGTTTCCTATTGCTGGTGATTCACGGCATCCTGCAGTCACACTCAGTGCGTAAAAGAGCAGCAGCATTATGGCTGCAGCAGCATTATCAAGTACAGCCAGTAAAATGAAATGACGTGGAGCAAAGCTTCCTGTTTCATGGTGAGTGAAACTAGAAATCAGCAGGAATTATGAGACCCTTTCCAAAGACAAAAACAAACAAACAAAAAAAAAACACTTGTTTTTTTGTAAAGAAAGAAAAAAAACTACAGTTGCTATAGATTTAGATAAGTCAGAAGAAAAGCTTGGATTCAATGCAAAAGATGGCGAAAGTAACGATGACGCCATCTTGTCTTGTGGGAAAGAACAGCATTGCCATCCCAAAAACAGTGCGCACATTTATAAAATTACCAAGAACAGTTTGAAAAGAAATAATTGCTCGAGTTTACATTCTGCAGATCCATAAACATATTCAGGCATTTGGATGGATTCTCACTTCTGCAGACACCGATTACGATGCACAATATGCAAGAAGTAAGGAAAATTTTGTTTTTATCAAAACTTATGTCATCACTGTAATTTTAAACCAACAATAATGCCATCACATGGTTTTCAAACATCGTACCCTCCTGGAGATGGCTGACAATTTAGAAATAATTTTAGTGTAAGGTATATTTTACTTTATTTCTCCAAAGAATAAAACCCTATTTTACCAAGCTTTTCAGCGTTACTTCTCTCAATCTCTCGAGGAGCGTGACGTCACTTCCGCTCTTAAATTTGGTAGTATTTGGTTGTTTTTTTTATTAAACTGAGCTGAAATAATGGGTAACAGTTAATTTCTGAATTTGCAGAAAAGCAGCAGCTGAAAATGTAAATCACAGTTGAGTGTTTTTGTCACTGGACGAAGCAAATTCAGACTTTTTTTTTTTTTTTTTAAATCAATATGCTACTACTGAAAAAAACTACAAGCTTAGCAGAAGAAGCCCGTTTCAGCTATTGGATGGAAAATGTCAGTATTGGCGGATATTTAAATTCATTTACAGAGAGCCGGCTGGAAACTGACATTTCTAAATCAAACGAATCTTTTTCCGACTAGAAATCAAATGTTGAAAGGAATAAGGCCATGTCATTTACCACAGAAACACAGAAAGAGCGTGAACCCACACGCACGCACACACGTCAAAGTGAAGCAAACATTTGCTTGGGAAACATCAAGCTGGGAAGCCTGATTAAAGCGTGCAGATAGGAGCACTCTGAAAGCCATTTGGAAAGAAAAGAAAAACGCAACCTGAGACAGATACCGCTCAGATAACATCACACAACTCTGTGTTTGTGTGCGCATGTTATACAGCGCCGTTCATGGGAGCAATTTTGTGGGTTTTGAAGTGGACTGGATGTCAGATCCAAAGACGGATTGTTTTCCATACGACGTGTGATTAAGCCATTTAGGGTTCCAGTATAAAAGAAATGAGCCAATCACAGCCAGATGGCGAGGATTTGCTGCAGACAGAAATACAGACACCGTCACTTCCAGCGGGATGTCATGTGAAAACAAACACGCGTCCTGCATACGCTCGTTCGGAACATGCTCACACGGTTACACAAACGGAGCACTTCTGTAAAATACAATGACTGCATTAAGGAACGGAGGGGGTGGCACACACGTGTTTTCACTTTGCATACATGTTTCTGATCGAGCACACACACCTATATACATACACACACAAAAACATCAAACATTTCTGCTGCTCACACGATGCTAATAAGTAATAATATGATCATCTGTAAAGCAAAGACATAGTTATAACACGGCTGCACTTCCAGAACAGGAAAAAAAAAGCAAAGTTAGAACCAAGCAGGTACAGCAAAGGAACGGATTTACTTGATTATCTCAGTGACACTTTACCTGACAAAACAACCGCCATGAAGCTGAGGGCGTTTTCATGAATGTTTACGACTGTTGTCATGAAGTGTCATTTGGTAAACAATGACACTTTTAATGCAAAGTTGGATCAAAAGTCCGTTAAAAGAGCCAACTTTGCATTAAAAGTGTCATTATCTACCAACTGACACTTTATGACAACAGTCGTAAACATTCATAAAGACTCTTTCCTATTCATGTCATGTCAGTCACACCCTGTTAAATAAAGTGTTACCATTATTTCTATCTTATTAATTAATCATTTGACTTGACTGGGGCTCGTCATATCAGCCCTTCTCCATTTGACAACTGTGAATCAGAGGTGACGGCCCCTAATCTTTGCAGAAAGGACCTAAAAATAAAAAGTTGTTTTGAGATCACAAACAATTTAACATCCTTTTCTATATTCTGCACCAGGTTTGTTGAATTAAAATGTAAGGTAGTTTTATGACTCCCGTAAATGATATTTACCAGATGGAGGTCATTTGGAGTCATTTCAGCATTACAGGTCTCGTCGTTTGTCTCATTCTGTGAGATTCAACTGACCCAAACCAGGGATAGAAATCTAAATAAGTATTTCAAATTATACTGGCGTATCAAACTGAATTATGCGCACGATCAGAAGCCATAGAAATATTTAACAACATGAGCGAGGGCAAATCGACCCGCCGCGGTTTGACTGTGCTGGAACACACTGGGTCTTATTCATCCGTTCCTTCTTTTTTTTTTTTTTTTTTTTTTTTTTTCCAAAAAAAAAATTTAAAAAAAACACAGGACCAGCAACTCCTCGTATTCCAACTAGAAAAACATCGGAATTTTAATTCCCATAAACACTTTGGATTTCCAGCTTTCAGGCTGACATTTTCCGCCAGCACTTACCTCTGGCTCCTTAATTTTTTCCATGGTGATTAGTCGCCGTGACGTGTGGCTGGAGAGCGTCTGCTCGCAGTTACTGATGAGGAGAAGGCAAGGATGAACAGGAACCATCTCCTCGCAGTACCTGGGAAACGGACAACAGGACACATTCAGCAAGGTGCTCGTCCTCCGAGCAGAGACACAAAGCAGTGGACTGATTCAGAGTACATTTAAGTTATGAAAAGAAAAACTGAATGACTGGAAACATTTGAGTTACTGGACTAAGGAAGGATTTACAGCAAAGGCCTTATTTTCTCTGTGTTGCTCTCTTTCTCTAATAAACACCATCTGCTCCGGCAGTGCAGTGAGATCACAGCTTGTAAGCTTGTGAAGGTTTTGTTGGGTGCAAAGAAGAAGGTGGAAAAAGTGAATCTGAGCTGACAGGTTGACTGCTCGCTCCATCATCACCGGGCCAGTCCACGCTAAGGCCTATTAACCGAGCATGATGTATGCGTTTGCGCGTTTGTGTCAAGTAGCACTTTCTCCACACCGCCACCGGCGTAGCGACAGTCCCGACAACTCATAAGCCAGATTTCGACGTCACCGTTTCGCCCCGTTTCCTTGGCCGCACGTGGGACTCGCCACTGATGGGGATGTTTGGTTGCTATGGGAACGGCTGGTGATGCAGCCAAAGGATAATCCTGCGCTGCCTATCAGAAAGAGTCAATGCGGAGAGAGGAGTCCGACCTACTTTTTTTTCACCCCCCCCAATCAGACTTCTGGGTTTGTGTAAATAACAAAGTCGTTAAAAACAGTTCTGCTCTCAGAGATTCTTCTCCAGTCAAACTCATTTATTAGCATCCTGAGTTAACCAAAGGAGCGTAAGAATGGTTGGCTATTTAAAGTTTGGTTGTTAACTTTTGTTTCCTCATGCATTAAAATGCCCCTTCACACTGCACTGAGACATGCCAATAAATATCATCAAAACAATCTTTTGCTCCTTTACAGCTTTGAGCACAAACAAAAGTTTGTGGTGAGTTCTTGGTGGTTCAATATTATGATATGGTTCAATATTATTATTTGTAATTATAGGCAATGAGAGCGTTGCACTATGTTCGAATCACTGTGCAGGAGGGCACGCTGGATGCACTCTGTTTGGAAAACCCCCTTCACCTGCATCTTCTCATTAACTTATTAAAGTCCAGATGGTGTTTCCTCCCCTACAGCGAGGCTGAAACTGCTGATGAAGGAGCAGAAACCCCCAGCGCTTTTTGAGATTGGAGCAATTTTGGAATAAGGAAACAACTCGATGCAGACCTGAAGCCCATTTCAGTAGCGTTACGGCAGGACGGCTGGGAGGAGCAGAAGAAAAAGTTCCTTACTAAGTACTAAGAGTGCAGCATGGCCATGATTATCTTTAAACTGGCATTAGGCTTTACAGATTTGTTGTTTTCTAGTCACGTCTGAACAGCCTTTCGAAGTCCTGGAGACTGTGTGGCGGTGTTCATCCAGTGTGAAGGCGACTTAAGTCCTTGATCTTTTTCACAATTTCACTAAATGTTTGTTAAAGGATTTGCTATGCGTGACTTCCAGGACCAAGAACCGGTTAATCAAAATAGAAAACAAAAAAAAAAAAATCCTCAAACATCATTCTTTACACAAGTTTTTTTTCCTAACAATGCACCATTTACATCTTGGCTTTGCGTATTTATGTTGCAGCTGGGTAACTTTATGGCAGAGATGACGGATGCAACATCATCCATCTTTATCCTTTTCTCTACTTCATTTATTATTTTTCAGGGGCAAAAATGGAGGAAAGTCGAAGCAGTTCAACAAAGTCTAGACGCTGTCTTGGTGAAAGGACTTCATGTCACCTGTCATCACACACACACACACACATACACACTTACAGCTCTTTATTGTCATGAAGCGGCCAGACGTGGTTCTATCATGGCCACAGATTCATGCTTGCATATGTTGGTTGGAGGGGGCAATTGAAACCTGATAGGGTTCCCCGTAGAGCCTCCAGATAGGGCCCAGGAGACAGGCTACGTCTGGCCTTACACACACACACACACACACACACACACACACACACACACACAAGCGCGCGCGAACGCAGACACAAACATTCTCAAAACACAAAGGTCAGCCTGCAGACCGTAGAGACAGATAATTCATATATCTGTCCTGCCTGCTCGGCCTCGCGTGTTTATTTTGGCACAGGCCCGGTTGCCGAGGACTGATGGGATGACGTGTGAACATGATGGCACAAACATTAGCTCAAGTGCAAGACCACACACGCTCACGCATGTATGAAAATCCATGCAGTTAAGCAAACTGCTATTACCTTTTACGCTGAATGTTCTCCCTGCCTCTTCCGAAGCTGCACGACGCGCGATTATCTCATCTCCTCCGAAACCTTATAATCAGCGCTCAAAAAAAAAAAAAAAAACTGCAGGCCCTTTGGGCTTTTCCTGCCCAGAAGGGCCGTTGATGCTGCAGCCTGTTGCGGTTCGCACCTTTACAGCTGAACACCTGCACTGCTTCCCTTTGCTGCGTCGCACGGCGCTTCTAACAATGATGGACTTTGTTTCAGAGGAGCCATCTTGCTCAGACAGCCTATAAAGCGGCTCGGCGGTGTCAGTTGTGGTTTGCCGAGGCCCAGCTGTACTGCTGGAAACACCTCGATACACCTGTCCATTATTTCTGCGCAAACATTGTCATTTATTTACACGTGTGACTGGAGAGTGATCGTGACTCCACTGAAGGGCATGATGGGAAAACTACAGAGAAGGCCTACGGAAAGTCCTTTGTGATACACGGCTTTATTTTTAGTGCTTGTGTGACATCTACTTTATCATAACGGGCAAAGTGAAGAGCTCGTGTAAACTTTGTGCGCAAAGCGAGCGAGAATCAAGCAGTCCGGGTTTATGATACGAGGCTGCCCCCTACTGGTAACAAGTTTTATTGTTTTTCAAAACAACATTTGAGATACATTTTCATTTTTACGAGCTTGTAAAGCTCAAATATTAATTCAAGTTGGCTTAAAGAAGAAATACTCAAAATAGTTTAAAGTGCAAAGATGATTTGATCGTAAAAAAAAAAAAATCTGTCACACTTTTATCTAATAAGCTAAATGTGACCTGTTTCTCTTTCTCTTTGATAATGCTACATGTTATAAACTTGTCTTCATCTACTAATAGTTCCTTCATATATATTATCGCTTGAAAAAGTTGAAAAGTCGTTTCCCCCTGGTCAGGATTAGCTCATAAGTTTTTGTTGTTTGAATTTTTCAATGCCTGCTGTGCTTATTTTTATTTTTTATTTTTTTTGTAAAGGTTTCTGTTGCCCTCATTGTGTATAAATGATGTTCTATGAATAAAGACGGCTTAACAGATTTTGCTTTTACATGGTTGCATTTTCATGGACGCTCTACTTCCATCTGTTAACCACTGACTTTCACATAACAAGCAGTACAATCTCTCTTGACCGAAGAGTTGGAGCTGTGGACGTCCTGGGAGCTGAACTGGCTGTGCGTCGTTATTAGCGGATGAGATCGTGTGTGTTACTCACTCTGGCCTGTGTACAGGCAGCCAATAGACAAGCCTCCCACCCAAGACAAGATGGTGGGCAGCGAAGCTCAACAGATCCGTAAAGATGTCACTCAGGTGGTACGCCTGTGAGACAGGTACGTGGGAATCCGAGTATCTGTGGAAGAGATTCGCGAGAACGAGGGTTCAAGTCTTGATGCAGAAAACTTTAAAAAGAAATGTATTTATTTGTACATAAAACTAATAAGTTAAAGTCAATTTATTCCTTGTATAATAGCATTTTAGTGCAACTTACAGCCCATCAGGGGATTTAATAATGTCCTTATGGGAGCCAGTCCTTCTGGTTGACTCTCTAATCCCGTATGGAGCTGGAAAAAAAAAACATATGAAAAGGAACATAGTAAGCAACAAGAAAGCAAAAAGTTACATAAATTAATAAATATATATATTTTTAGAAGATCAAGAAAGATCTTCTAAAACAGCTCAATATCTTCCTGTTAAAAAAGAAGAACACGACCGATTCGCAGATTCAGGTAGGAAGTTGCGAGATTTTTGTTTTTAATTGAAACGCTCAACATACCACTGCAAAAACATCAGGCCCGCAGCATCACACATGGTCCGACGTGCTTAACTGTGAGTCTGAAGAATTTTCCACTTTAATCCTTTTTTTTTCCGAGTGTTTATCGTCAAATTAGGAAAAAAAAAAAAAAAAACTTTCCAAGGTGTTTAAATGGCTGCTTGCATATTAAAAGGATTCAGACACAATATAGTTACAGCAGAAATGTTGTGGTATAGGCCAAGCCTCTCAAAAAAATTAATAAATAAATAAGTAAAAATACAGAAGTATTTGTTTTGTTAAAAGCTGAAACAAAAAGAATTAAAGGCAATGCCAAGGAAACAAGTTAAAAGCAGCAATATCAAATGTTTCCTCCTACTTGTTGTGTTTAATCTTATTATTTCTGACCTGGACTAAGCGACTTCTGAAATTCTGCAACCTTTGAACGAATGAACAGAGAACCTACGGTCAGTGACGATGGCGTCAAACAGAGCTGCCTTCCTCCACACCGGCTTGGACGCGTCAGACACCATCACGTCCACGTACATGTCCTCTTTTCCGTACTGCCGGAGGTTGGCTCGGATGTTCTCATCGGGACCTCGCCACTTCTGGTTTTTACGACTGGACCGGCCTGGAGTGCGAGACAAAAGACGCTGTCAATGCGGGACATTTTCAACAGCAGTAAAAGGTATAAAATAATAAATGAAAAAGGAACACAGAGAGAAGATGCGCTAACTGCAGCTGAGGGAAGAGCCGTACCTTTTCCGTGAATAGTGTTGTAATCGATGTCTGTTCCACACACGTACGCTCCAAAATGAGAACACGCAACCAAAAGGCTCCCTGCAACCGAATGAGGGAGGCTGTGAAGGGCATTTCCTGACCCAGTCTCTGTCCAAAGCTGCATGCTTCAGAGAGGATCTTACCTGTGCCTACGAATGGGTCAAAAACAAGGTCGTTGTCTTTGGCCTTTGCGTGGTTGGCCATGATGAACGACAGGCCAGCGTCCATGCTGGTGTTCCCGATGAAATGTCTGTTCTTCACACTGTAGGAGCGAATCAGTTCCCGCTGACCGTCTGCTATCTGAGGCGCAGGTGTGGAAATGAAATCACATTAACACTTATCGTAGTTCAATGCAAAAAAAAAAAAAAAAAAAAAGGGTAGATAAATCCACAGCACCTTCCAAAAG
>NW_015113044.1:110619-120129 GCF_001443285.1 Poecilia latipinna
AAAACAAAAAAACCTTTTTTGGATTTAAAAAAAAAAAAAAAAAAAAAAAAAAAGGGTAGATTAATCCACAGCACCTTCCAAAAGTATTCATTCCTCTTGAGTTTTTTTTTTTTTTTTTTGCAACCACAAATTTTAAAATTTTTTACTGTAATTGCAGCGAAAGACGGAACGTCTTGGCTCAACACCAATATACGTCGTACCATTTACATCTGTAAAAATGTGAAAAACCTACTTATCTTTCCCTTCCACTAAACAATCCTTCATTGAAGTTTGCGGTTGTGATGAGACAACAGTTGAAGAGCTAATATTTTTGCAAAGTTTCTATTTCTCACCCATCTGCCGAAGTAGATGTATTTAGGATGCTCAGGGATGTTGTTGGGGTCGGTGCCATAGTCCTCCAACAAACAGAAGATGTGCTGAGGGTTCTTCAGGCTCACAGTGCCTTCAAAGGGAAGATAGTCCAGGGCCTAACGAACAGAGTAGGATAAACACGGCATTAATACGATATACGACCTCTGAATGTGAAAGTAAACCATCCATCTCCACTCTCAGACAAATACTTACATCAATCTTTTTAATACTGTCCTCAAACAACAATGTTTTATTGAAAGTGTAGACGTTTATTCTGTACGAAGAGCCTTTCTGCATGTACGGACTCTGTAGCGAAATCAAGGAGGATAAAGGAGATCAGAAGTAGAGTTGCTAAGGGTAAACTGTGCTTTATACCAAAGCTAACTCACCATTTTCTCTGGTGGGTAGTTTAACAGGGATGTCCTGAGTTCACTGTGCGTTTGTCCATGGCCCCAGAGCTCAAAAGCAGACCTGAGAGGACAAGATGGGGGGCGGGGAGTCACAGTTTTTTTTCTCACTAAAGATCTATGCAAGCAGAAATAACACACTTACTTTGCACAAACAGATCTGGCCATCACGGTGCAAACGTCTTCCTCCGACAAGCAGTCCAAGCACCAGAAAGGAGACTAAAAACGGCAGGAAATAAACATACCGAATGTGAGGACGATGAAAAGATGCTCTAATTTAAATCCCATCCAACCATCTGTTGACCTGCAAAACGTTAGTCAAAAAAAAAAAAGAGTGCAAACACGGTGACCTCTGACCTGCTCTTTGAAGTCTCCGCATGGATGGAATGGTTTCAATCGGAGAGCCAGCAGAGACTTAATCTCCTATTAGAATCAGGGCATAAATGAACAATATGTCAAGGGGTCATTAATTTAACAGAAATCATGAATCAGATTTCTGATTCAAATCAGAGAACAACATAGACGATAGAAAAAGACACCAAATAAATTCCCTGTAGTTTGTAAAATCTGGCCAAAATCTGGCAAGTGACCCTCTGTCTTTAACACACCAACCTTCCCCCTTTTACAGTCTGCCAGATTCCTCCACTCTGACATAAAACAGCTTGAAACTTCAGAAAAAGTTGCACATAGCCTTCAAGAAATGCTTACGGTTTGCTAAGGTTTCTCTAAAGGCTACAGACTAAGTTCAACTGTCAGGAAATGTTCTATGAAGTTTAAATCAAACAAGTTGAAGAAAACTTTCAGGGAACTTTTCCGCATTGATCTGTTAAACTGTTCCAAAGCTCACACTGAATAACTTTTATCCCCTGCGGGAATATTCTATGATTTATATCCCTTATTTATTTGAGAAATAGCGAAAGATGTGGTCAACTTTCTTGGAGTTTCTTTAAAGATTACATCCTAAACTTTGAGGACAACTTTTAGGTTCCCTAAGGTTAAATTATGCATTTTGGAACCATTTAACCCTTCAGAAGGGTTCCCTGAACTGCAGGGAAACTTTAGGGAAAGTTGCTTTATAGGTTGTTTTATGAAAAATGTACATTAACTTAAAATAAACCTAGTCCGTCTCATTTAAAAAATGAAGTCACAAAAAGAATTAAACCTTACATTGACATTTATAGATATATGAATGGAAATAAACTTTAAGATCAAGTATGAGTCGATTACCCACAAACATAGTGTTCGGAAGAGAAACATTCCACGGTGTTATTATTTTGTAACCACTCTATCTTAAATCAGCAGCTTTAATCAGCGGGTATCGATTCATTCCAAGACATACTAACATTCCTGTTACATTAGCATTAAGCTACCATATTATAATACCATAATATAACAGAGTGGAACGGGCCATATACCAACAACCTGTAAAAGATACCGGAAGCTAAACAAACAATAAGGAAATAGTTTTATCGTTACCGGTAACCTAAAATCCAGATGGTCATGGGCCAGATGGAAGAGATATTGGAGGCATGATTTGCTACCGGAGGCGGCCATGGCTAGTGCGGGTTCAAAATAAGTCCGGCTAGAAACAGAAACATGCACAAAAGGTGCCGCTTGGAGGTGACAATGTAACCATAAAAGGCAGAGTTATGTGCACTCGGTTTTTGAATATACACTCTCTAATATGTAGAAGTTACTAAATTAGTTTCTACATTTTAATGGTTGTACCATTATAAACCGTGTACCTAATTCGGAACATTTATTAATCTACAATAATTCATTTATCTTTAAAAAAAAAAAAAAAGAACCTTATAAATCAAATATACACAACTTTTACTTGCTTTACGGGGCGGGAAAGATTCCCTCCTCTTCACTGTACTTTAAATAAGCTTTAAGCTATTTCATAACCAAGAGATAAGACGCTTTTCACGGCGGTCTGTGATTGGCTGCAGGGAAGTGTCCTCGTCTCCACTGGCGGGGACAGATGTCCATCAGATGGGCTTGCGTGTGGATCTGATGCATCCGCTGTGCTGCGGCTGTCAGCAAAACTGCAGACCTAAAAAACCACATCAGATGAAGAACCGGGAAGTACCGAAGTTCGGCTGCATGTAGAAAGGTTTCAGCCGATCAGGTGAGGTCTGAATGTGTCATCTGAAAGCTGGATAATCAACTCTCTGAAGTTTTGAAAGGTTAACAAAGCAATTATTGGTTAAAAAAAATGAGGAAAGTACGATCAATCAATGATTATAATGCGTTGTAGATTTTCTTCTACTAGATTATCTTGCATTGCATTTTATTACTATGTCCCGTGAAACTGGACAGATTGCGACTTCCGGTGGTAATTAGCATTCAAATTAAGATACGAAAAATATTAATAATAAAAGACTCGTTTTTCTCTCATTGTATGTCATTTAACCAGATTCCCACAATTTTAGCTTAAAGATTTTTTTTGTCTTCTATTTGGATAGAAGACAAATAGATATCATCTATTTATACAGTCAATGTATAAATAGATAATAGCAGGATAATTACAGATTTATACTCTAGATTTTAATATGCACGCACAAATTCAGATGTCTTCATACTTTTATTAAACATACATTTATTTAGTACTTGGTAGCATTGCATAGACTTTATGCCATGTTTATCCTTCCACAACCTTCTCACAGTTTGCTGCACCCATTCATTTTGACACAACTGGTGTAGCTGAGTCAGGTTACACCAACTATTATCACAGCTATTATCACACACACACTTTTCAACACTGTCCACAAATTTTCTTGAGATCAGAGCTTTGTGATGGAAACACCAAAATATTGCCTCTCTTCTTCCTAAGCCACTTTGTACTTAGTTTCACTATGTCACTATGCATTGCAAAGTCCTTTTCTTCTTGTATTCAGAAATGAGGGGAGTGAATAATGGGGACCAACAGCCAGAGGAGCAACTTTAAACCCGAGGTCGACCTCAACGCTCCCGCTCGGAGTGACGATGACAGAGCGACGCCCAACGTTTCTGTCAAAGGCCTCAAGGAAAACTGGCAGAAGTGGTCCAGTGAGCACCAGGAGAGCCAGAAGCTCAACCCCTTCAGCCATGACACCAGGCAGACTGTCGTGGCCCTTCACAGGGGACAGGATGATTACGGGAGACCCCAGCAGGGGTCCCTGACTGAGAAACGTGGGAAGGAGGCTCACACACACATCGGCAGGGAGATCCAGAAGCTGTGCGAGGTGATAAGGGACATCGGGCAGCACGACGGGGACAGACGTGAGGACCACAGGAAAGGGATCACGGTTGAATTTGGGAAGCTTTTTGAGCATTACGTGGCCATCTCCAATACGCTGGTGGGAATTCTTTTACGGGCCAGAAAACAGGGACTGGTGGACTTCGAGGGAGAGACGCTGTGGCAAGGAAAGGACGACCATGTAGTTATCACTTTGTTGGAATAAGCACATATTGGGATTTTGCTGATGCTTTGATTCATGTTGAGAAAGAGTGACTTCAGAAAAAAAAATACAACCACAAAATCAAATCCTCTACTACCCCTAATTTTTATTAAAAAGTTGTTTTAGATCAGCACAGAGTGAAAACACAAGCAGGTAGAATTATCATCAACATTTCCAACATAATTTCAAGAGAACAAGACAGTATTTCTGTTCACATCCATAAAGGATTACAAGCCTCAACAGCAGTTTGGTCTAGTTGAGTCTGGACTTTGACTAGGCTATTCAAAAGTCTTGATGCTTCTCTTCCAGCCATCCGGTGTAGATTTACTGCATAGTCCTGTTAAATACTCAGTTTGAGCCAAACTTTGTTAGAAATCTAATCTTACATTTGACTCTATTACTACAATGTAGATGTGAATTCATGGCCAATTCAGTGTAAGGGTGCATTGGCCTCCAGAAAAGGCCCAACTTGTCACCCGTCTGCCACAGTGCTTGACAATTAGAATGAGATCTCCTCTCTAAAAGAACCGAGTCCCCATTACTGTATTCTACTGTACTACATTTGGCGATTGAAAACAACTTTGTTGTTAAATAATCCACTCTTCAAGATGTTGCTTGCTGCTGTAAGCCTATAAATGTATGAAAAGAACCACACAAACCCGGCCACACTGAAGTCCACGGCTTTATGATGCACTGAAAGTACACGAGCGGGGTAGAAGGGCCTGAAACAAAAGGAGAACACAAAGCCTGCCGCTGACAGACAATCTGGTGCTATAAGATGAACCTGATCCAACTTGGACCAGAGCCTCGCACTATGCGTTTATAACAGAGGTGCTTTGTAGTTGCATTGTCATGATGATTAGTTTTGTTGGGTTTTTTTTTGGTACCTTAACCACACTAAGATGTACAGTGAAATAAAAGCACTACTTTAAAAATGTGACACCAGCGAATTTGACTTTATTTAAGAAACCGTACAAATATGGTCAAATGTTTCGAGACTGATTGGAATGTAAATCAATACTGATTCATCGTCGTCTAGAACTTTTCTGCCAGCTACTGTATCTCTATATCGATATGAAATTCAGAACTTTTAAAGGCTTTTATGAAGAAATACATCAAGTTTATAAAGCACCAATAGATTCACACTGAGATAAAAGTAGGAGGACTTTGTGTGCCAAAGTTAACCTTACACCCCAATCTTCTGTAGCTTAATCCTTGTATTCCCTGCAGAATGTAACTTGGTCATTCCTGTCCTACTTTACATCAGAGCAGCAGCCAAACTGCTGTCCACTTCCGTTCCTGAAACGAGTTGTGCTCTGGTGGCAACTTGATCCCTTAGACTTTTAACAATTTGGGTGGAATCTTATTAGCAGCACCATCCTTGCCTTTTTGTGATGCAAAGCGATATGAGAGCACATATTTTTCATCCTGTCCACATAGCGCAAACATCTAAATTGATGTTGGAATGTCAGTTTGTGTCAGGGCTACATCATAGAGTAAAACAGGCTTTTATGAATTAAGTTAAACATAATTCATTTTGTACTGAGTTGAGTGATCATTCCTCACGGCAACGTAAAATCAATGCAAAGTGTTCCCGTAAAGACTGACGCAATAACGTTTGTGAAAAAAAATGAAATAAAAAAAATAAATTATCCATCTCAAAACTTTTGGCCACAATTGGACGCACTTTTAAGTTGTAAAATCATGCAATTCAATAAACATTTTCAAGACATGATTAACCAGTATGTACACATCAGGGAAACGTTTGACAATAGAGGCCATAGGATGATGACTGAGATGACTTCAGATCCTCAAAACTCCGACTGGCTGATTGGGTTGAGTTACGAGAAAGAAGGAGGACTAATGAAGACCACGAACAACCCGCTAGAAGCAACATTGTTTATTCTAAATTAATAATTAAAAGTGCATATTGGTTGTTCACATTCAGTTCATACACAGCAGAAAGTGATGACAATGCCCTGACATTTGATAAAACTGATTAAAGATGGATGGCTTCTGAATTACATGCTTCAAAACTGATTCTATCAGGTGGATAGAATCACACACTTACAAAAAAAAAAAGTCTGCCATAAAATTAGTGTTGTTGCTTTTTAATTTTGAATTATGTGTATTCTGTAAATATGGTTTTGTTTGAGGTAAAGCAGACTTTTACGAACTGGTAGCCAGTATTGATGTACATCTTTCCTGTATACTAAGCAATATATATATATATATATATTACACATTGCAATCATTTAAGTATTTTCAGTACATTAACTGTGTTGCAGTGCTTGTTATGATCATGTTGTACAGTACCTCAACAATCAAAGTAATGTTTTGAGGATTACACATGTAAATCAGGCGGTATAGCTCATATATTCAGTGGATAAATGTTCAATTAAATTTTTTTTCTTCACATGCATCACCTCAACTTCACATTGCAGGCCCTCTGAAATGACAGGAAAAACAAACAAATTCCGTGGACTTTGATTAGTTTTGTTCTACGGCTGCGTTTTAAAATCAAATCATCTTTCAGTTTTGATCAAATCAGATAAATGCTAATTGGTCCCTAGCCATTGGTTTTTTTCTAAGATGAGAGCTTCGATACCCCACTCTTCCTGGGACATCTTTCTGGCACATTGTGAAGAAACCAAGAAATACTTTGTCCTACAGGACTTCACACATGTTTAAAATAAAACACCGTCCTTAACTTTTGTCAAACAAGAAAGAACAACAGATCCCGTATCATCCAACATGGCAGCTTACTGAGGCCACTTTATGAAAATTCACTGAAGAAAAAAAATGGATCCGGAGTTCAATGTGTCTCTACTTTAGAGTTGAGAAGCTCAACCAGCTGATCTGCCTGCAAAACATTTGACAATAAAAAAAGATGTTAGCTATTCAGGAGGTTTTTTTCTTCTTCTTTGTTCTTACCCATCATGTATAAAGAATAGTGACAGTTACACTCCAGATACCAACAAATGCAGCACCTCACCTACTACACACTCATACACTCTAAATGCAAATAACTCTGTGATGCAATATATGCAAATAAAAAAAAAACTAATGACCAGATTGTCTTCCTATAATTGTAATGCTAAAAAAGTTAGGCTACCTACTCTAAATCTATAGGGTACCATCAGTAATTAAATAAGATATTGAGGATTTGACAGAAGAAAATTAACATACCAAAGAGAGAGAAAAGAGTTGGGATTATTCTTGTTTCCATTTAAAATAAAAACAGCAACAAATACATATTCGATATCTCTGATGACAGAAGCCCCGGGTAAACCACTTATTTTTCACAAACCTAAATTCAAAGTTTTTCTAAAACTTACCGTGACAAACCAGTAGGAGTTGAGTCTGTAGACGAGGCGCGACATGAAGCCCATTTGACTGACTGGTGCCAGAACATGTAGGTGTAAATGTGTGACGGAACAGAACGGTGGCCAATGGAAGCCGAACCTGCACAGGAAACACGTGAAGTATTTACTGCTGCATCTGCTGCACGTAATACATCAACATACGTCACGCTTCAAAAGGCGATCCTCTAAATTTACTGGCGCGCCATACTGAATGTTGCTAACCTGACATCAGTGAGATCGGTCACATTGTGTTTTCGCAAAACATCCTTCCCGACGTCAACCATTTGCTTCACTAGAAACAACAGGAGAAGAATTTAGCTTGTTGAAAGTATATACAGATAAAAAACATGAATGAGTGGCCTTACCTAAAGGCACATGTTGTATGTTGAGTGATTTACAGTTTCCAACATGTTTGGTTGGGACAACCAGGTAATGATGTGGAGCTCCGGGTTTAATGTCCCTGAAGCAGCAAATATCTTCATCCTGCAACGTATTTATTTCACAAAAACCTGAAATTACTGCTCTGTGGTTTATAATCAGCCACATGCAGCTCCGTGTCCACATGAGGCTGGTTGCTTTGAAGGCTAGAAATATTCGCAAATGTACAGATTTCGATGGAAGTATATTTACATGTCTGGATAAGGATTAAAAAAAAAGAAAATCCAGCGTGGAAAATGTAATTTCCTAAAGCTTTTAAATGTTCATCCTTCATCACTCTAATTATTTATCATCACTTTAAGCAATTTCCCCCTTAGAGATCAATGAATGACATTCTCTTCTATTGTTCCTCCACATGATCATCAATTCATTAACCTAGAATTCAGCTTTACAATAATACGATCCCTTATATATCCATCTGCAGTCAGATAATCATCACTGCATCCATTATTCAATCCATTAGTCCATTATCCATCAATCTGTATTCCTGTTCATCCATTATCCACCCATCCATCGTTCATCTTTTGCTTAAAACTAACAGTGACTCTGTCTTTGTGTACTCAGTCTAAAAGATCCGGAGAATTCTGAACATCTGAGCCAAGAAAATAGTGAAATTTCACTACAGCCTTTCACTGCGTGAAATTTTGACACGAAACAAGTGCAGGAACCCTGATTTGACCAGAGGAGATGCGAGACACACCTTACCCACATGACGGACCATTAACACAACAACTACAGCACTATAGGCTCACTGCTCTGCAAGATATATTCGACTATAATATCTAAAAGGAAGCTTAAATATCAGCCACGTCTTCCCTGCCCAAGTCTGATAGAGCTAAATCTGTTGCTATGAGAGTCTGCTAACAAAAACAAGCTAAAGCTAGCTGACTGACATCCACAAATAAGACAAGAAGAAAAAGATTCTCACTCTGTGGAGAAGCTCTGTGTCCATTTCATTGTTTACAATCCTGCAGAAAATACACTTCTTGTCGTAACCCACCGCTGGTACACTGCTGTCTTTGTCTGTGCCAGTTGGAACAGGTTGCGAAGAAGTCTGACCCTGGGCCATTGCTGGGCAACATGAATTGTCAACACCAAGACCAGGAAAGTCGATCCCAGATGTTCGATTCTGGATTCAGCCTCCGTTTTTTATGTACATGTAAATATACTTATTCTAGCGCAATGGCGTCTTAACTTAACCGTAACCTAAAAGTTTAACAAGAATGACAAATAATTGAATTATGTATATTTTTATCCTCTCCCCAGATGTGAACAGGAACAGAACGTTGACAGGATTTCCGCTGCGCATGCGCGACTGGGAAAACTGAACAGGGAAAGTGATTTTATAGGTCTATGTATAGACCTGAATAATTAAACTATTACAAAGCAAACCTCTAAAATATTGTTTAAAGTCGGCCCTTGCCTCTCTATTTTTATATCCTTGTCTATAAAAGAATATATATATATATATATATATATATATATATATATATATATATATATATA
>NW_015113044.1:123343-201975 GCF_001443285.1 Poecilia latipinna
ATATATATATATATATATATATATATATATAAAAGTTTAACAAGAATGACAAATAATTGACAAATATATATGTATACATACATATATATATATATATATATATATATATATATATATATATATATATATATATATATATATATATATGTGTGTGTGTGTGTGTGTATTTTAATAAATACATTTAAACTGGGACAATCAACAGCGGTTCCTTTTGATATTAGATCTTAGTCTCAAAAGAGGCAAATGGCATTACTTATTTTGGAAATGTTTTGGTTGAATCAGAAATGTGTTTGAAGTTAAAATCAATGATGCTGGAAAAATATTTAGTTGCACTTTGTCGCTACAACTTTGATGTTAACATACAATTTACTACTTCATAAATATATTATAACTAACCCTCCACTGGTGGCATGACTTTATGATGTCTTGAAAATATTTAAACATTCTCAAAACGCTTCATTTCCCTGCGGTTCCTGCGCACATACGTCCCCCTGCTGGCCACAGACGGTTTAACAGCCAGATACATGGCTAAAGCTATCAAAATCAAAATGCTCACGATACAAAATGACTCTTTGTTTTCTCTTTATTTTATCTTACTATTGTTTGAGATATGTCTGTTTCTTTTTCTGTCTGCAACTAATTTCTTCACCAGGTAAAAAAAAACAAAAAACCCTCACATCTAAATAGCCCTTGTTCTGCTGTAGACAGACTCAATGCCATTCCAACTTTATTTATAAAGCACTTTATACACCGACAGGATTTTATTGCATTTTATGAGTGTGCTGTACACAATCATAAAATAGGAATGCAATTATTAAAATATAAAAGATCAAATATCAAATACATATTAATATACAGACACAATAAAACAAAGTGAAACATCTCAGATTGTGCCAAAAGTCGAGGAAAAAAAGATGGGTCTTAAGAAGGGACTTAAAAACAGCGAGTGAAGAAGCCTGGTTTATGCCCAAGCGAAGATGATTCCATAGCTTGGGAGCCGCCACAGAGAAAGCACGGTCCCCTCTGAGCTTTCACGTTGTCTTTGGCACCTCCAGAAGCAACTGATCAGCTGGCCTGAGGGAACGGGAGGCTGTGTAAGAATGTAACAGCTCAGACAGATAGGGAAGGGCGAGGCCATTGAGATACTTCTTCTAATCATTTTGTTTTCCCGTAAGTAGGCTCGAGGACTGAAACAGGATATCCCTGCTTTCCCACATTGTTGCGTTGTTGTATATTTAGTGTTTAACGGGAGAAATAAAACCCCGAAGTTGCTCCACGGTGGACGGGTTGCTCACAGTGTTGCCTTGCAGCCGGAAGCTTCTGAGTTCAAATCCTTCACGCATGAAGAACATGCATGAAGAAGCTGCATGTTCTTCGTGAAGAACTTGCAACTTCTTCATAAAGTTGCACGTTCCTCTGTGTATTTCTAGCTTCTCGTCCAGTTTCCTCATACACTACAAAAACATGACCGTTAGATCAGCTGGTTACTCTGTGCATCCACTGTTTTGTCCAGAGTTTCCTTGTGATGAACTGGCAACCCGGACAACCGGGAATAGACAAAGGATGGATGAACAAACCCCGGAGTGTTCCTGCCAGAACAGACAAGAAGGCAAATAAAGAGAAAAAAATAGAGGGACACTCCTTGAAAGCAATAAATGATGCATCTGTCAAGTCTTGTCTTTCATTTTCTGAGGGCAACATCATTGATGACTTAACATTAACCTCGCTTGATTCATGGAGATGTTCGAGTTCTGGCGTGATTTATGAACAGACAGTTGTTTATTGTGGATTCGCTCACAAAAGCAGCGGGTCAGAGTGGAAAACTTGATCATAGGTGCATTTTGGGAAGTTAATTGTCTCAGTGGTAACATTTTGATGTGGTTCAGGGTTTTTCTGCATGGTCTTAAAACAAATAAAAGTATATTTTAATTATCTCCATTTAGGGCTGTAAAAGTAAAAGTCTTAAATAAACCAATAACTACTGTATGAGTGATCGTGCACTTTAATTTATTTCTTGCATTGTGTTACATTTGCTCATCCATGGGTTTTAGAGGCAAACTAAAATCCAATAGCTTTTTAAAAGCTTAACAGAGACTCCTTCATTTATCTTGTATAATTTATCTAAGTCTACAATCTTTAATTGCCTTAAGGATTCTTGAATGTTACTCACTGAAACTATCAGAAACCCTATGATCTTTCCCAATAAGGTAGTTCCTCCTAACTAGAGCACAACCAAAACAATATTATGTTTCTACATAGAACTAACCCTAATGTCTTTTTTCAAAACAAATAAAATAAAATTTGAAATTTATTTGCCGGATATTATTGGTTGGTCATGTTACATACTCATTTTACACACAAAAAATAGAAACTATAAGTTTAAAATGTGAAAAGAAAGCATGCGGTGCATTCTGAAATATGATATGATTTCCTTAACTGAGCTGTTATTATTATTATTATTATTATTATTATTATTATTATTATTATTATTTCCTTGGCTGAAATGTTGCAAACATTTCTGAGTGGAATGATTTATTTTAGAAACAAAGGAGAGTTTTACAAAGAAATTGTGATGCTAAACCGCCTTTGACCAGCAGGGGGGGCTTATGTACAAGCAAATTAGCTTTGAGAAACAGATCCTTTTTGCATAATAATTGGCTGAAAAAAATGTAAAAAAAAAAATAAGTTTTTATCACTACATTTTTTTCATATTCAGACCCCAAAGTTGATTCCAGATGCAGAGTTCTCTTGCCCAAACATCTGAGCTCAACGGGACACAAACACACACCCTGCTACAGGTTTCTGTCCTGCTTTATAAAATCTGCAGTGCAAACTTGCAAATATAAGTGACATTCTGTCTTTTGGTTCCATTTTAATTTGCGTCCTCTGTCCATTACACTTTGGCAGTTCAAAGCTGCAGTGATGCGCATCACAACTTCTATGTTGTATTGTTTTAGTTGAGGTATGATGGTAAAAAAAAAAAGCCAATGATTCACTTAGCCTTAACAGTAAATAGAAGATGTTTCATTTATTTAAAATTTAACAGTGACAGTGTGAGCACCACCTCATCAGACATGCAAACATTCAAGTAAAACCAACCAGAAACACACTCAAAAGAACTTGCGTGCTTAAGAGCATTTAAAAAAAATTGATATATTCATATATTTAAATATTAAAACATCGCAAAAATGTGCAAAATACATATTTCCCTTAAAGGAATCCTTGCATGAACAAAGAGCATTTAAGAGAAGAGCAGTGGCCGTTAACTCGTAAGTTTTGTTTTCTCATAAATGCCTCAGGCTCTTATCATTACAGTTTGATTGCGTGTGTGTGTTTTTTTTTTTTTCTGGTTCCCCAGCCTCTGCAGTTGCTTAAGATGCATAGATTAAGGTCTTCTCCTATTACAGTGTCTGCACCATAAAATAATTTATTTCACTTACGAACACAAGCAAATACGGGCAACTGTTCCCCCTGTAAGTGTATTTTAAACCTACGAGTAATGAAGTCATTCCCATAAAGTAAAAAGGAATATAAAACACTGAAAGACTTTTTCACAAGACATCTCGACACAATCAAAGCTGGCAGGACAAAGCTTTTAACGGCTCCTTCACCAGCTTCACAATGAGCTCTTCGTGTTCCCTCTTGTCTCCAGGAGTCGCATTTCAACCGACCAGAATGCAAAACTCGCAGAACCAGTCTGCAGAACCTGTCTCATAGACGTTGTGCAGCATGTGGGATGCTCTCATGCAGGTGCAGTGGAGAGAGCTGATGCTCCACTCTGGTTGGGTTTCGAGGCGTCGCAGCCTCAGAGAAGAAACCTCGTTTGCTTGACGTTGCAATTCAGCTGTGCACGGTCCAAACTTCAACGTCCAGAACAGTGAAGTCCTCGTGCGTGGACAGAGGAGCGTTGTGGACGGTGGGACAGGAGATGCTCCCACCACGGTACAAATCTGCGTCCAACCAGAGGGCAAATCCGCCCCTAAAAAAGAGAGAAAACATAAACATTTAGAAGAAGAATTTTTGAAATATATTGCAACACATTTATTAAGATTTGCCAGCTGGAGACCCAAAGAGGAACTGAGCCTACCCCTCCTCCACCAATCTGCAGAGATTCCCAGCTGCTGCTCACAAAGTAGGAGTTCTCTCCGCTCCACCTGTATTGCTGAAGAAAACACAAATAAAAGATATTAACATTTTTAGCTTTGAACTGTTTTTGTTATGTCCTTCTTCAACCTTTGGCTTACATCGATAAAAGAATCTATGTGTCAATCCAATTAGTAGGATTAGCCTCATATATTTATGTTTCTCTAACAGGTTCGTGTTAAGAATGACTGTTGAAAGTGTGAACTTTAATCATTACTAATGCTACATTCAGAGACGTCTCTGAAAATAAAACCCCCCCAAAACCTCCCACCTGGAAATCAGGACCGAAGCTGAACAAGAAGGTCTCTCCTGCGTCGTAGAAATATTTACTGACTCTGAACGGATCTGAACAAAAGGCCCCAAACACCTGAAAACAACGACATCAGTTTGTTAGTTGATGTTTTGGCTTGTTGGCAACCTGCGAGACCCAGACGCAAACCTTTTTGAACATGTCTTTGACGAGCAGCAGGACGGGGCTGTCCAGGTTAGCCGTGTTCCTGTAGAGCGTCTGCAGGCTTGTCCCGTGGATGGTGGTGCTGTGCACCAGTTGCCATGGATACCCCCTGGGTCTTTGGGGGCATGTGAGAAGCAAGCTGTGGGGAAACCGTCAGTTCCTGACAAGATAACACCCTTGGACGTCTCACTGGGGGCCCGCCTCTCTAACAGGAGCACTGGGTTTACCTTGAGCAGGTGACATTCATCCACCCAGCAGCTGGCTGTGGCGTTTCAGGACAGGCAGTGTGTGTTCAGGCTCCAGGGCCTCATCGCTCTCCAGCTCGGGCCGCACCGAGCTGCACAAACTCAAGCTGCGCTTTGATCCCACCGCTGTGATGATCTGCGACGGGGATGCAGAAGGATGCAACAAGTTGCTAAAAAATAAATGTAACTTCTTTTTCTTTTTCTTTTTTCCTTCTTACTTGTGTCTGTTCTTGTATGCGCTCATTTTGCTTTTGAAATGTCATCTCTATGTCTTTGAAGCGAACTGTGCAAAGTCTGTTTCGTAATGATTCCCACTCCCTTGAGCAAATAAAGTTAATCTCACTTCCACATGCAGCTCCACACAGTCACTGACAGCGTAAAGCATGCACATATTTCCCTTCCTTTTCCTGATAACTCTTTATTCCTCTGTGTTATCCTGAACTCTGTCGCTCCGCATGTGCTGTATGCCTTCTAAAAGCACCTGTCAACAATTTCTTTAAAAAAATGGGACCCTTTCACTTTCATTAGTGGGGAACTCAAGCTCCCTGGTGTGTTCAGCAAATGCTCGTTGATTTTAGTCCTGACGGGAAGGCTACGCCTGCTTCTGGGATTTGGAGAGAGGGAATACATGGGATGTCCATATAAGGAATGAGGCATTTCCCACAATGCCAGGAACAACACCCAGGCTCCAGGCTTCTTCAAGTTACAGTAAAAGGGAGGGGAGGTCAGGTTTTCTCAAGAAACGCATGAGGATTTTGGAGAAGTACACCGAACCTAGATTAAATCGTACCTTCCAGAGTTTTGCGGTTTTGAGCTTGTTGACGGGGTCCCTGAAGAGTTTACTGATGACAGCAAAGACGTTGTCCGCTGCAGGACGACAGCTGTCCTGCTGCTCTTTCCGGGTGTAGCTCTTCTTTCTGCCAGTTAGGTGGTTTTCTGGTGACCATTCCACAAAGAAGGTGTAGAGGTGGCTCAACCTGCGTGCAACAATGCAAATATAAGGAAAATTACTCGAGGAAAAGGGCATATTTGTTCTGTCGCTACAAAGACAGTGTTTGTTTGTGAGGCTTAAACAAAATAACACGGCGCTTTTCCTGTTTTCAAAGCCATTGGCCTTTTTGCATTTTGTCAATGTTGTAATATGTTGTATGCATTAGAGTAACACATTGAGTGAAAGGAAAACTTGCATGGTTTTCGAGATTTACTTTTCTACAAATGAAATTCTTTAAAGTATTGCGTCTTTATGCTCAGCCACCCTCAGCCATCAGTTTCTGGAAACATTCGCTGCAATTTCAGCTGCAGGTCTGTGTCTCTATAGAGCTTCTCACGTCTGCAGACTGACATTTTCCTGACTTCTTCCTTGCAAAATAACTCAAGGCCAGTCAGATCAGATCAGCACATGAACAAACTTTGACATAAGCCATTCTGCTGCAGCTCCAGCTACATGTTTAGGGTTGTGATCTTGCCCAAAGGTTAAACCCTGGATGAGCCTGAAGTTCTGGACAACTTTTTCAAAGTTTTTCCCCTTTATTTGGCTGAATTCATTTTCCTAATAATGCTAGCCTGCTACCCTGTCCCTGATAAAAGAAAAAAGAAAAAGCTTCCCACACTATGATGCTGCCACTGTGTTGATAGTTGCATATATTCAAAAAGAAAAAAAAAATCACATGTTGATTCTACTTTCTTGGGAGTTCTGAAAGCAAATGATCGTGCAGGATTATATGTCAAGGCATCGAAGTAAAGCTGAATGCAAGTACACACTGTAGTAAAAAGGATCCTCTGAGTTCACTTCAAGAAAATGGCATTTTTCTCCTTAAGGCATCTATTTTATTATGTTTTTTGTAACAATTAAAAAGAAACGAATCAAAGAACCGAAGATCAGAATTCCTTTGTAACTTACTGAGTCTTCGTTAAAACCTGGGAAGATTGAAATGCTAAATCAACCAGCACTGACGCCTAAATTTGAATCGGGACTTTTTGTTTTGGCTGTCAGAGACAAACTTATGTCATTTGTCCGCATGTCAAACATAAACATGAGCAACTCCTAAAAGGCTCCACTGTCTCTGTGACGAGGTTCAGTTTGGACGCATGTAAATTTCTCACAATCTAAAGAAAACAGAACGTCGTTATTCAAAGTGAAGCGCAAAAAAACCGATCGCATTTGTCACATTTTTGTGACGTTTCTCTGTACTCACTCTCCGACGCTGTAGGTCACCCACATGACGACCGGAACACTACATGGTCTAACTGAGGAGAACTGGTCGCTTTGAGAGCTGAGTACTGACGAAACGGTTCCACCGTGACTTCACTGTGTCTGTGTCTTATCTTTGCAAAATCAATTTGCAAAGACCAAAAGCCCTCACTTTTATCAGCTGACATCTCCAAGCGGCTCACAGAGTGCGTGCAGGCCACACGGCCTGCACCAAAGGCAGCTGTCTGTCTGTCTGTCCTTAAGTTTGGCTGCAGCAAAGGTGCTCTACTTGTCTTCTCTGCTGCACCTCATCATCTCATCAGTAGTAAAATGCTTCTTCTCTACTGGTGCTGTAATGGAGTACAGATTTTTATAACTCCAAAGCACTTCAAAGTGTAATTTTTTTTTCAATTGTCTCTACTTTTATATATATATATATATATATATATATATATATATATATATATATATATATATATATATATATATATATAATTGTTTTGCTCCCACTTCTTTGCCACTGGATTCCTGGATTTGTTGCACAAATTCTTTTTTTAATTGAGAGCAAAACACTGCAGAAAGAAACCGGTTGTTTAGGGGACCAAGGTCTGGCGCAGATCTGTCACTCCATCTATTTTCAGCACGAGAATCTCATGCTGCTCATTTTTGGAAACATTTAGCACCCACGAATCCACTTGTGCGTCTGCCCTGTAGTGGTTATAATTGTTCTATTACACTTGTCACTGGGGATTGGCAGCCGTAATTGTTGGGGATTTCTGAAGTTACATTACTTCAATATTTTTCACTTGTTCTCTTCCACATTCCTGAGAGCATAAATTTGGTTTTCCAAATGGGAATGACTCAGAAACATTTGACACATCTTAAAAGCATCAATTCCTCCAGGGTCTATTTCATCCTATAAACTCAACCCTTAGCGACAAAATTCTATCTATCTATTAAACCAAGACTGCTTCAACGTTCTGTGAGATTACCCAATGATTCCAGGAATCACTGGAAGCAGGAACAGCCTTTAGCCCTTTTAAATGAAATGACAGATATATAGATGCCGTTAGTTATGTTGTAATTGAGAAGTGCGTCGGAACGCTTTGAAAGGTGCAATGATGTCAACTGTATGACGCCTAAATTACCAATGAACTACAACAACCTGAATAACCTTGACACAAACACCACTGGCTCAGTTTCCTGTCTCTGTCCTGTTTTATGCAGCGCGCAGTGTGAACACGTCTTCATCCTCCACCCGCTTGGTCCCATTTTAGTTTGCTTTGTCCGTCCATTATCTTTGACACATCTTGTCAGTTTTAGCAGTCAACTAAATGAATACGTCTCATTAGTTTTCAGAAAATAAAACAGCGAAAGTGCCACGTGTGAAGGAAACAGACCAGTAATACGCTGAAAAGAGTTAGCTTTATTTATGTCCATTTTCAAAGGAAATAAAGAGATGCATGTACATACCTTAATATAATTTTAAACACTACAAAAAATGCCCAAAATACGTTTTTCCTAAAAAAAAAAAATTTCAGAGAACAAAGGACATTTAGAGAAATGGAGCAGAAACGACAGTTAACACCTGAGTTTTGCTTCCTCAAAAGTGCCTCGAGTTCTCATCGCTACAGTTTAATCGTGTGTGTAGGTGTGTGTCTTCACCTGTTTTATTTGGTTCTCACTTCCTGCTCTTCCAGAAGCAGACACATAGATTTAGATCATGTCCTATTAGCGTCTGCACCATGAGATGATGGAAACAAAAGCAAATGTGTCCATAGATTCCACTTGCAAACACATTTTGCTTTTATTTTTCAACCAAGTCAACTAAAAATACATAGAACGTGTTAAAAATTTGAAGCAGTAAAAGCTACCATCATCATCATTATTGTTGTTGTTAACGTTGGTATTTCTTTCCCATAGAAATTGTACCTCCCTCAGGCTCTCTGTGCTTTATGCGTATTTTTCCTGGACAGAGTCAACGAGAAATCTAATAAAATGTGTTTTCTTTGTTTTTCTTCGCCATAGGTAACATATCTGGCTGAGTGGCTCCATACTTAGTGATAGGTATTTTTCTCGAACCTACATAAAAGAACCACAGACAACGTATAGGAGTTTTCTGACCAAGCTTTTGCAAAAGGAAAAGACTCAGCAAACTGCTCCTCCAAGCCGTTCACCGAGCGTCCTAAAGACCTTTGGTTGCAGCTTGTCTTTTATTATCAAACAAAAAGAGGGAGGATAGGTAAGGAAGACAGCAGAGACAAAATATTACTGCACACAGGCAGTTCCTAAGGTAGGGAGTATTCTGGTTGATAAGGAGGCACCTGTGGAAACATAATTTAAGATCTGGGAAACACACAGTTAACTGTTTCACATGAAGACAAACAAAAGATGAGGCCTCCAGGTCAATTTATGCACACAGAAGGAAGAGAACACTTTAATAATCTATAGACTGAATGTTGATTAACATTAGACTGAATATGAACTAAAGCAGTGTTTTTCAACCTCTTTTGAGCCAAGGTAACTTTTTTAATTGAAAAAAATCAAGCGGCACACCACCAACCAAAAATGTAAACCAATATACTCTGTAGCCGCCTATACTACATATATAGTCATTCTTATCAAAGTGTCTTGAATAGGAATCAAATAAACACAAAAATGTATCTTTATCACATTTTACATTTCTTATTTCAAATTGCACATAACATGTCACACCTGAACAGTGCCACAACAATGTGGTCTTAAATTTAAAGAAGTTGTAGAAAACTTCAAAGTGTTTTACAAACTAATCCATAAGCATTCTTATAGCCAGAATACAGAAAATGATTCTTATTCTGAAAGAAGCAATAATATTTGGGAAAGATGTCACTGTTACAATATGAAGATTTGCATGTACAAAATGTCAATATCTGTATATTTTACCCACCTACTGTGAAACCTGTGCATGTTTGGATGAAAACAGCTGATTTCCTGGCAGAAATTGAAGAAAGACAAAGCTCTTCCTCAACAGCTCTCAGTCTCTGGTTTCAGTTTTTATAGTAGCCAGGCTTGAGAAGCTCACTTCACACAGTTATGTTGTGGGAAATGGACCCATGTTCTTTCTAACTACTGCTGAGCTTCACTGTCTTTTCCATCACTGCTGTCACAGTCTTACTAGGTACGATGCTCTCACCGCTACCTGTAACATTCATGGCTCACTAATTCTCGTTTTAATGTAAAATGCTCTGTACCTACTGCCATCTAGTGTTAAGAAAATTACATAATTACGCCGCTAGCCACTACTAACCATGGTTTCGTTCACGCCGAGCTGAAGTGCAGCTGCTCTATTTCCCTCCTGTAGTGGCAGATCGACAGCCCTCAACTTAAAAGCTGCACCATACGAGTTTGAAAACATTTCTCCGTCGTGCCTGCTGCTAGCACGTGGGTGTTCTAAATGAAAATTAACGCGTTCTTCTTCGATTTACAATTTTGACTACTAATGATTCACTCCCTGCTAGAGAGCCCCCTGGTGGTTGAAGAAAAATACACAGAAAAGCCACACCGTTTTTGAACAGCATGGTTCAAAGTTTAGGAAAAAAGTAGCAGCTTATAGTCCGGAAAATACGGTACCGTAGGTGAAATTGAATAATTTCCACGGCACACCTGACGATCACTCACGGCACACTAGTGTGCCGCGGAACAGTGGTTGAAAAACACTGAACTAAAGTAATAACAAAATGATAATACCAAAAAATCTCTAACACTTAGCTTTGTCTCTACTCTGGGTAGAGCCAATTGCTAGTGCAGTTGCTGCTACTGACTGTGTACTCTTTATCCATTTCACAAAGGAAAGCTCTTTTGCCCCAAAGTCAATGCATTTATTTTCTATGACTACTTGTCTTTCTCTCAGCTACAAGCCACTCAGCCTAAGACTGTTTATGCTGCAGGTTTCTTTCTGCTTCCTTTCCACTGTCACCATCTGCATCCATGATGGATAACCTCTAAGTCAGTGACTGAATGTTAACGGCTGGGTGAATTTTTCTTGGTGAGATTGATTGATCAACTGATTTTGACTGTGATGCTGTACTGGCTGTACTAAATATGACATTTGAATTATAGAGTAGTGAGCTCAACTGGTTTAAACTGAACTCTACTTGGTACAGAGCCATTAGATTGGCACTTTGGAAACTTATAAAAACGTATAATATTGGTAATAGTGCTCAGGCATACATTTCTTTATCTTTTGAAATCAGAGGCTTTAAGAAAGACAATCTGGGATGTAGTGGGAACATTTTAAGGTTGCTATGATTATTAGCTGAATCTATGCATGGCAGTATTGTGATTCTTGTGTGATGCATGAGCTCATGAGAAAATCTTCTGAAGGAGTTTAGTTTCTCTGGCCTTAGCATTACAATGAAGTCACTGAATTGTTTCTTTATCTCTCGTGGCTCCGAGTGAAAGAAGACGTGTGCTCGCTGTCTGCTGCCTGTTCTGTAATCAGGTAGATTATCAAACTACGTAACTGGAATGAAACTCTCCCTATAAAAGTGTGAGCTCCGTTCTGCACAGGGCTCTTTCTCCTGGCTGGGATCAGTAAGCCGAGACTTCGAATAAATACTGATCGAGAATATATCCTTTCTCCGGTTCTTGACACAGTTTTCCCTCACTCTTTGTTAAAGGAAAATTTCCGCAACAGGGGCCAACAATCAGCCCCTGCTTTCTTACACAAGAGAAACAGTGAGACAATCCACTGGAGAGTTAGGGCCAGTTCTGCCAGACAGACTAGATCATAGCGCAAACTTGAAAAAAACAATCAGCCGTAAAGCTCGCAAGTTAGACATGCAGGTTTTCATACGTAAACTTAGCGCATGCAAGTCCTGAATCATTATACACCTGTAGTGGCTGATTGTTCATGCTGGATCTGAGAAATGAGGCTTCTGACTAATTTGAAACTTTTACACAGGAAAGCTAATATTAAAAAAAAAAATGCAACTGTTGCTGTAGGTGTTTTCGGTTTTAGAAAGGTGACATTTTTATTTTGAATCAGATTAAGAGTTCATGTTAACAGAAGAAAAACAATACTCTGCACAAGCATGCAAACGCACACTGTCGTCATTTCCTTTCCAGGATATTAAGCAGCTTGTTTATCTCTTATCAAATCGGGTAAATTATTTCCATGATGCTGGATGCCCCGGCCATTTTTAGGCGTGGGAAATGTTACAATGAGGGATCCGGTTCACTTTCACTAAAAAAAAAAACAGAATATACACATAACTGGACTCTAAATGACAAAAGTATTTATATCCCTCAACCTTTTGTTAGATTAAAACAAAAACTTCAGGGGCGTTGATTGGCATATTTTATTAGACCAGAGAAAAGGAGTGCATAAATGGAGGGACGACAATAGTAGTTAATGACTGAATCTGCTTTTTGAAATATTTAATATAATGTTCAATTTTTTGATTGCTCATCTTTTGTCTAAAGTTAAAGCTAAATCTTTTTGTTCATTAGCACACGGTTAAATGTGTGTGTTGAAGTTAACCAGTGATGTATCTGGGATGGTAAGATCACTGCTGTATTTATGAAACACAAATCAAGTCAAAAACAGGTGGCTGGTCTAAATCTAACCATAAGCTTAGAGGGGTGAGAATAAAATAAAAAAACTAAATGTGGCTTCCTCTGCTTTTACAGGAACATCTTGCATGGGAACTTTTCATGAGCAGAACGTTGTTGTGGTTAGACTCTAACCACGACAATGTTCATCTTTTCTCTCTTAAAAAAATGTTTCCAATTCTGGACAAAAACAGATCAAAAGATAACAGAACGTTGGTGATTGGATACTGAAACTACTTTTTTTCCCCCCGGTTTTCGATTCCAAAACCAAATGGCCAAGAGATTTTTCTTCTTGAATTTAGTTTTCTTTTAGTCTGTTTGTTCCTCTTTGTAGGTTTCTTGTAAGGGAGGTGGGGGGAAATCGTGTGGCTCTGCGGTAGAGCACCGTGCAGCAGCTACAAATGGGAAAACGGTCACTAGTGCGGCAAACACAGAGAAAATGTTTAACAAACTAGAGACGGTGCATTTTTGTGAGGAACATGCTGGAGAGAAAAAAAACCCCAGTAAAACCACCTGAATTTGAAGACAGAAAGCCCCGTGAGCAACTCCTACACAAAGTGACCAGAATTAATGGAATATATTTTTGCCTAAATTTAAAACACAGAGGATCTTTCACTACATAAGTGCTCCTAAATTTGGGGTCTTGGTTTGGTTGTGTGTCATGGAGCTGCAGCTGCTGAGAACAAAGTGCAGACGCCGGACAGCTTGAAGCGGATGACAGAGGAACCCGAAGGTTGCTTTTTGTGGCGACATGATCCAAACGGTCATGGAGCAGAAGTTGAAGATGACAGAAAATGGTTAGGAGGTAAGAAAAAAGAAAAAGGAGAGGAGAGCAGAGCACCGGGAACCAAACGGCTGAAAACATGGAGGCCCTAGGAGGAAAAACAAAAACCCAGAGGTACCGCAAAAGAAAAATACAAAGGCGTCGGACAAACAACTCCAAACAGAAAGTCCACTGGAAATAAGCATCCACCACGTCAGAGTCAGTGCCGTGATGTGGGAAACATATCCTACTGACCTTCGACATTTAATTCCCCACACATGCAAAACAATTTCCTAAACAAATGTCACTGTTGTTGAGGTAGAAACACCTGCGGTTTAAGGTCCTGCTAGCTTCGCTTCATGTATTTAACCTACTTACTCACAGAGTTACAGACCAAACCACAGACCACCGGCAGGAAAGTTCCTCCGTCCTACATGTTACACAAACTGCTGCTGAAGTAACTAGATGAAGTATAAATCCATAAGATAAATATGTCCAGTTCTGTTCGGATTATTGTGTTTTGCTTTGTTTGTCACACTTAAAAGGTTCAGATAGTCAAACGTACTTTGATATAAGACGAAGACGACCAGAGGAAATGCAAAATTCTGATTTTTCAGGGAAATTGCTCATGTCCGTTGCGTCAGAGCCCTGTTGCATAAATTCAGCAAAACCAGGGTCAGACATTCTCCTCCAGGATTTCTTTCTGCCAGAGTTTGTGGTTCTATCAGTGGCAAGCTGCCCAGAACAGAAGATCTACTGCCCTGCTTAAAGTTGCCATACAGATTCTACTTATGTTATTTCTTGATTTTACGGGTCTGACAGTTATCAGGCCAGGCTGTGGCTAGCTGAACTCAGCTTCCCTCAGCTTCCCAATTCTTTAATTAACAATGCAGCAGGGTTAGTTTTTGCCTTCTCTTTTTGAATTTACTGTCCATACCTTTGGGCTGCACAGTGGTGCAGTTGGTAGAGCTGTTGCCTTGCAGTAAGAAGGTTCTGGGTTCAATTCCCAGCCCTGGTCTCTCTGCATGGAGTTTGCATGTTCTCCCTGTGCATGTGTGGATTTTCTCCAGGTACTCCGGTTTCCTCCCACAGTCCAAAAACATGACTGTTAGGTTAATTGGCCTCTCCAAATTGTCTGTAGGTGTGAGTATGTGCATAGTTGTTTGTCTCTGTGTTGCTCTGCAACAGACTGGCGACCTGTCCAGGGTGTACCCCACCTCTCACCCAGAATGTTAGCTGGAGAGACACCAGCAACCCTCACAACCCCATTAAGGGACAAGGGTGTAAAGAAAATGGATGGATGTTCTTACCTTCGATGATCTGAAACATTTTAACAGAAGAAATCTGTGTGGGAGCAAACACAGTCATATTTTCATGCCGATTGGTAAATGAAATTTTAGAATAAAAAGGACTCCAGGAGTTTGTTGGCGTACGCACACTTTCACTGATTCATGCATGAATAACTCTGCATTCCACATCCCAAAGTTCAGTTTATATCAGCGACCTACAAGTTTAGACTTGGCATTGTTATCCTTCTAGAAGGGTTTGCAATCGACTCTATCTTAACTTTGGGATGTGCGTGTGAAGAAAAAGAAAAACAGAAAGAAAGGAGCATATTGAATCATAACACGCATGAGGTAAATTAAAATCAGCATGCAGAATTCAAGCATCTCTCTAAAAATGAAACCATGGGTAATCCTCTGTCATACATGACTTCAGTCACACATATGGCAGTTTGACATTAAGCGCTTTGCAGGTGTGGCAGCCTTCGAACAGCTTAGCTTTTTTTTTTTTTTTTTTGCTTGATAATAAAAAAAGTTCCAGTGCAAACATTCTGCAGAAACAGAAAACCACTGCACTGATTGGTGTCAGCTCTCTAACATGGCATTCAAATACGAAAGAATAACGTCACCAGCATGACCCAACATTTAGAACTGCTTTAACAGCTTCAACAGTAAATTCAGTAAATAATTTATGACCATTTCTTTAATCAGTACAACATGCTGCGGGGTCCAGGTCGAGGTGGCGGCACACGTAATAAGATATTCAGGTTTGCTGAAGGGATCTCTAAAAATAACGGTTGGGAATCCCAAGAAATGTATCCGGAGCAACCACTTTCTGCTTCCCTGATAGAAATGATGAAACTAGAGACAAAATAAAGCTGCAAGAAGGAAAAAAAACTAACCCTGCAACATCAGAGATGAGGCTTCTGTGAAATGATATAATGACATAATGATGGCTCAGAGCCATGAGATAAATTGGTGGTTCAGTTTAAGATTACATCTTCTGATGATGTGTTGCGTTCAGGTGCGTTGGACAATCAGGCCAAACACCTCATGCTCACCTTATGCTTCATTTTTATCAGCCGAAATGACACCCTGACATACAGTTTACCTGTCATAGGATTCATCGTAGGAATGATGAATCACAGAAGTAAATAGATATTTATGTCAGTGGTCTGAATGCTGAGCTGACGGCTCCTGTAAACGTGGCGGACTTGTTGAAGAACGCGCGTCTGCTCCTCCGTCCAGCCGCTGTTCGTGACAGCTGCAGGTAAACATCAAGCTTGCCAGGAAAACTGAGTTTAGAACATAAGTGTTCAGAAAACCACGACCCTGATCAGGTCAATTCACTGGTTCTCTGTCTAAATGCTCTCAGCAGCCGACAACATGCACACGTATCACTTTTATAACCGTCCGGTCTCAAATCGCTACTATAACGTGTTGTAAATACTTAATAGAAAACCAACTGAGCTCTTTTGGCTTTAATTGTCCTAGTTAAAGTTTAACTAAAGTCTTCAGTTCAGATCCTTGAGCAGAGTGTTTTTGTTCTCTGCTATTGATAAAAGGCGTGGTTTCTTGTAACTTGGTGTAAAATAGATATTAAGTGTGAATATTTTTGTTTGAGCTATTAAAAACTTTAACCCAGTTCGCTCTTTCAATTAAACACATCACACAGTTTATATTTGACAACATCTCTATTTTTTTTTTATTAAGCTTAATCAATTCCAAAGAAAAAGCTTATTTATATGCCATTTTACTCAAACACACATCTTTTCCAGGAAAAAGACCTGTGGCGGTGCCAGCACCACCCGGCAGAATCAGATTTGTGCACAAACAAATAAACCAAACAGACATACAAGCAAACATGTGCTTTAGTTTCTCGTTTCAAATTTTCTGTATATAAAAACTAAAAGATTTATCTTTAAATAATTACATACAAAAATAAGCCAAAGATTTCAAACATTAATCATTACTATCTTATAAGCTACATACTCCAAAGAGGAACATAGCATAGCAGCAGTACATAAGACGGTTAACGGTTAGTTTTCACTTCCTCCTCACACACCACATGTACACAGTACAGTTATATGTTTGTAGTGCAAAGCAGTGCTTTACCTCACCTCATCAGATTTGGTCTACTCAAACGGAGTAACACTGAAACCAAACCAGCTCAGACAGGCAACTGCATCTCCTATCCTGTTACAGTGTTTTTTTTTGTTTTTTTGGGGGGGGGCGGGGTTTTACCATCAAGCAAATAACGCACAAGCAGGTGTAAAAAAACACACACATATCACAAGGCATGCATACAATTTTAGAACTGTAAACAAACACGTCTTTCAGTGTGAACATTGTGCCCAAGATGCTTTTCAGGATCGCAGAAGGCCACCGGCGGGGCGGACTGCGGCGAACAGCCAGAGGGGGCTTGCAGACACAGGAAGCATGATTTGTGGGATTTCAAGTTGCCACTTGCTTCTAACAGTTCCAGCTCACCGAGCAGGAAGCCCACCGTGGGAACCACGTCGCGTACGTCTCCGTGCTGCGCGGGTCGCTCCGGTCCAGACGCGGCTCTGACGGCGGATGCGCCGTCTGGGGTGCAGCACACGGGTTGGCTGACCTTGAAGTGTCATAGCTTCAGATGGGAAATCTTGTCTTCTTAGTGCTTCCCCCATTCAGTTCTGCACAGTCCAGACTTCAACGTCTTGCACAATGAAGTCTTCATTGGTGGAAAGAGGAGCGTTGCGGAAGGTGGGGCAGGAAAAGCTGGCGCCGTGGTACAAGTCAGCATCCAGCCAGAGAGCAAAGCCAGCCCTACAAAAAAAGAAAAGAGAAAACATTTAGAAAATTAGAAATTAAATCTTTAATTAATCTTTAAATCTTTAATTAAATCTTTCTTATTATTATTGCCTTATCATAAACTGCCTCTTTCATATTAGTCATGAGTGAAGGAAAGGAGAACTTACCCTCCTCCACCAATCTGCAGAGATTCCCAGTTGCCGCTCACAAAGTAGGAGTTCTCCCCGCTCCACCTGTATTGCTAATGAGAATTAAACACAAAATGTTAGTCAGTTGTACTTTTTTTTTTTTTTTTTTGCTGATATTAAATGTATGATAACAGCTTTCCCAATGATAATAAAAATGGAGTCCACTCCTACCTGGAAGTCAGGATTGAAGCTGAACAAGAAGGTCTCGCCCGTTCCGTAGCAGTATTTACTGACTCTGAATGGATCCGAACAAAAAGCTCCAAACACCTGGAAGGAACATAAGTTAGCAGCTCGTTAGTCAATGTCCATTTTTGGGTTTTTTTTTTTTTTGTTTGTTTTTTTTTCCCCCCTCATTTTAAAATCTGTGTTGAAGCCAACAGTCAAGATGCAAACCTTTTTGTGCATGTCTCTGATGACCAGCAGCACGGGGCTGTCCAGGTCAGCCATGTTCCTGTAGAGCGTCTTTAGGCTGCTCCCGTGGTTGATGGTGCTGTAAACTAGATGCCACGGATACCCCTGGGTCCTTGGAGGCAAGTTAGCTGCAATCTGTTTGCGGGAAAGAAAAGAAAAAAAAAAGTAAGTCTTGGATCAAATGATGCTCTTGTACATCTAATGCTAGCTTTTTCAAGTCCAAAAATAACAACACAGAAGTAACTTTTCCATTAGAACTGGCCGGATTTGAGGAGTAAAACTCACCTTCTGCAGGTGAAAGTCATCCAGCAGCTGGCTCGCATGGCTCAGGACAGGAAAGTCATCCTCAACCTCCTGGAACTCGGTCTCATCCACCTCAGACTCCACCGAGTCACAGAGACTCAGGCGGCGCTTTGAGTCCTTCACCGTGATGATCTGGACAGAAGATGCCAACAAAGCCATGAGAAAACTGTTGCCTTCCCCACACACATTTTTTTCCCCCTCTGACATTCGTCTTTTTTCACACACAGACTTGTCCTACAGATACGCAGCTGTAAGTAAAACCCCTGAGAGCTTGACAGCAAATAATCCCCCTTCGCCTCCTTCCAGCTCACAATCTCACCTCAACGTACGGCTCCGCACAGTCACTGGCGAAATAAAGCACTCGGATATTTTTCTGCATTTTCTTCATAGCTCCTGAGCTGTCTGTCAACCTCTGCGCTCTGCTCTTCCACATGTCTGCTTTCTCTGGAGGGAAACTCTCTCCCTTTTTATACCGTGTGCGGCGCTTTCACTTTCATTAGTCGGAAACCCAACCGCGCGGCTGCTTATTGGTTAACCGTTGCCGCTAGAGTTTTGCTTTCCTTCATACATGGAAACGGAAACCTTGCCCCGAGCTACAGAGGAGGAGGAGAAAGGATGTCCATATAAGGAAGGTGGGTTTCGGGTTTTTTTTTTTGTTTGTTTTTTTTTTGCATGCATTGCCCTCGGCTTGCTTTTACTGTAACAGAGGAGGGGCGATGTTCTCCTGAAACCCTCCTGAAGAATGTGCTCTCTGTTGGGAGCGGAGCTCAACAATCTCTGACTTATCTTATTTTTCTTTCTTTGCCTGAGCAAAAACTCACCTCCCACTTCTTTGCAGCCTGGGGCTTGCTGGCGGGTTTTCTGAAGGCCTTGCTGATTCCGTTCGTGTCCTTGTGGCATTTCATCCTGACGTTGTTGGAGGGCTTGCAGCGCTTCTTCTCGCCTTTGCTGTAGATGTCTGGAGACCACTGCACGAAGAAGGTGTAGAGGTGATCAACCCTGCAGGGCAAAAGGGGAGCGAAGAGGGTTTAATTTCGAATAAAGTGCAGCATTGCACAACTGGAGACACGTTGAGAAACCCCATCCAGTTTTTGACACCCTGCTCAACGAGGCCCTGCATGATTGGCTGATTATCTAAACTCAATAGTGATGTCAGACTTGCAGAGAACATGCCAAGACACATAAAATCAGGGCGATGATTTATAAGCTTCTACTAACTACTTAGTGTTAGCATTATGTCAAATGAATGGGAACTTGTTTTTGTTGCATTGCTTCATGCTGCGTTGAAAATTTGTCATTTTCTGCAAATAAATGCCGGAGATAAGAATATTTTTATTTAGAAATGAGAGAGAACTGTTGTCAAATAAATACAAATGATTCTTTTAGAGTAAACGTAGTTTACATTTTTACATGGTTTACATTTGTGGTTTCCCACAGACTGGTGTGTGTGCAATGGTGAGAATGGGAAAAAAAAATGCAAAATGTTATTTTAATTTGTGAATTAAATTGATAAAGTTGTTAATGTGCACAAATAGCTGGAAACTGAGACATTCTACCCAGTTAACAGCTTTGCAGGGATGAATTATTAATTACTAATTCAGCCCTGCAAAACAAATGTTGGGGAATTAAACGTTAATATTAAACATGATTTATTTTAATTTTCTGAGTCTTACTTTGTCAAATGTCAAAAATCTAAAAAATAAAAAAAAACATTTAAAAAAAACATAATGGACTAGAAAATTGCACTGCAAAAATCACAGATTCACTAATGTAATAAAAAAATAACTACATCTGTCATCAAAAAAATAATAATAATAAAATACTCAAAACAAAGCGTAGAAGCTGTTTATTTTGCAGGACAATAAGCTCTTGTTCCACAAAAGAGAAACACTTTCGTCTTACTTTTACAAACATGCTGTCCTGTCAGCGCATATGGAAAACCATACAGAGCAGCACATTCACCACTGTCAGAGATACTTACTCTCCAACGCTGTAGGTAATTCCCATAACTGAAGACGACGCCGTAGATGCTAAGGAGCTGAAGACAAGTTGATAGCCTGAAGGCTCACAGCCGAAGTATCGTTTCCACCTTGGCCCTGCCATCCCCACGATTTATAGGAGCAGATCAGTTCGCTGAGATAAGCCCCTTTGACCATAAACCCTCCCTCCGTCTCTCCACACGGCCTGCACGTAACTCTGTGGGCCGTGCGAACCTGGGCCTTGAAAACCAACGCTGGTGAAACATTAACCTGACCTGCTCGGGGTGTCCGTCCTGACGTTTGGTGGGAGTTCATGCAGTTATTGTGTCAAATTAAGGCTCACTTAAAGAAAATGGTGAGTTGACAGAGAGATAGCGGGCCTGAAAGTGTGTCGTTCAGATTGATTATCCTTTTTTATTGTGTCTTTCTGGCTCCTTGGGCCCCTGATAGACCTTATCGTCCCATTAGGAGTGCAGATATGGAAGATTCCTTTGCATTACAACACAATTTTTATAAAAAAAATTTAAAATAATTATTTGTGCACTTCATGTTTTCCCTCATTTTCATTCTAGAGTTCATTTAAGATGTGTCAATTGATGGTGTGCATTTTCTTTGAAATTGTTTCTACTCGACTGAAGAAGGAGTTTTCCCTTTTTCATTTTTCAGGTGGTTACACGAATGTATAAAGACATTACATCACTGCTTGATTATCATGATTATCAGAAGTTATTTCCCTGTGATTTTCCTAAAACATTAGAGACGTCCCTTGTAGACATTGTCGGACAGAGATTGTGCCTGGAAATACATTTTCATCGCATCTCGGAGGCTTTGAGGTCAAAACCATTTCAGTCGTTTTGTTTATTCTGTTTCAGATCATTGATCATTTGTTTTTTTCAGACGGGAGGGTTTGAAAAACACGGGGGGCCCGTGACATCCGAGCACGCTCCACCCTGTCCATTGTCTCACTCTCGGTGTTTACCTTTGAGATTTAATCAGATCAGCAAAAGGGCGAGTGTAGCGTCGATAATTTGTCAGCAATCCATTATTCAATACTCTGCCATTCAGACGTAATGAGTTGTTAAGTATTGCGACGCTGGTGTCCAGACTAAACTGGTGTCTCAAGAGAGGTAGATAAAGCATTTTGAAGATCGGCATCCAGAGACGTTTGATCTGTAAACCTACAAAGGCAACTTTGAAGCTGTCAACGAGTTTGGCCCCGCGAATTTCCAGAGACTTCTATTTGAGTGGATTAAGGATTTTGAGTCCTTCTGAATCAATCAATCAATACAGTAGCACGAAGTGTAGATAAGGGCGTTTTTATTCCCAGTGACAGCCAGCACTGTATCAGGATTTGGGGCAGTGACAGCAGTGCTTAAGCATACAGTTTTGTTGGTCTTCTGATAAGTCTGGGGTCACGAATCAGCCATGACATCCTTACACAAGAGAAACAGTGAGGAAGATCAATGCAAGGTAAGGCCTCGCATTGGTCGATAACAAGATCGATAACACACACACACACGAGCACACTTTAAAAAATCTTCTAAAATAGTTGCATTTATAGTGATGTGTTACTTTTGAGCCACACGCAGCGTTTTGCATGTAGACCAAAAACGTAAATTTTGTTCTCAAAGTTTTCCATGAACTTCCTGTGTTAAAATTGAACTCTGGTTTTCTTTCGATTGCCTTTTCTTTTTTCTTTTTGTCCACTTTTCCATAAAGGTTCAAATTATTGAGTTCACAAATATTAGATGTTTTGTTACCAGATTCTCCCAGCCCATCACCTGCCTCTCAACGCTCTCCTCGTCCAGGCGGACAGCTTGGACGTCTGTGTTGCCAAGATGGGCTGAACAGAAATCTGTGAGATATCTGTCCAGCCACGACATCGTGGTGCACCAAAAGCCTTGATTAAAACTGCTTTTTCACGTGACGCTTGTTTCTTTTGATAGAAAACTATTTTGGGGGATTTCTTTAAGTCAGTGTGTTTCTGTGAAACGGGGCTATGAACTGTGTGTAGGTCATTTCTGTGTGTAGGTCATTTCTCTGTAAGTAAAGCTGATGTGGTTACACAATGAATATTTGTCATTTCCTTGGCTGGATGACTGACCTCTCCCCCAGATCCTGGAAATCCGCTCTTTCTTACACTTGCAGCAGCAACACGTGGAGAGTTGTGGAGCAGCTTCCCCACTACAGGCTCTACGTGAAACTGACCGTCCACCACCTGTTATTATTATTCCATCCTATGCACACATTCTAGTTTGATAGTCTAGAATGAAAATGCATGGAGTTATCCTGTTCTTAGAGCGCTTCACTTGTTTCTTTTATGGCTCCCAGTTTTGACAAAATGTCGTCATGTGGGTCACAAAGGTACACTTCTCAAGCATCTTATCTAATTTGAATTTAGATGGATTTTTTTATATATATATTTCTACTATTCAAGATCATTAAAGACTGAGGAGTTAACATAACAGGTCATAGCTACAACATTTGTAACTATGTTGTAACTATGGCCTAGTTACGACATACTTACAATGTGTGGTTTTACCACACATTTTCCCAGAATCTCTACACTGTAAAAAAAAAATAAAAAAAACGTCTAATTTACTGTAAAATGCCATGAATTTTATCGTATAATCAGATAAAATTCTGGCAACCAGTATTTTAGAGATGGTCTTTTTTTTTTTTTTACAGTGTAATAAAATCTCCAGGATCAAAATGTGTGCCTCTGCACCTGAAGGTTGTTGTAAATGTTAAATGGCCATGAATTTCACGTAACTGACATTCATAATTTGTGCATAATTGTGAAGTGGAAGGTAAATTATATTCTCTGGGGAGGGAAGTTTGGAGAATTTTCTTGCCTATTATTCTAAAATATCTCAAGTTCACTCAGGTTGGAGTGAGAGTGTTTGTGAAAATAAATCTTTAGGCTTTGCCACAGCTTCTTGACTCCATTTAGTTCTGGACTTTGACTAGGCCATTCTAGCACATCAACGTGCTTTCGTCTAAACTGCTCCACGGTTTTGCGTCTTGCATTGACCAAAACGTAAATGTTCGTCTCAACTTTTCCCATGAACCCTCTGTGTTAAAATGGGACTCTGGTTTTCTTTCGCTTGCCCACTCTTCCGTAAGGGCTCAAATTATTGAGTTCACAAATATTAGATGCTTTGTTACCAGATTGTCCCAGCAGCAGAGATACCACATGTCTCTCTGATCAATGTTCTCCTCGTCCAGTCGGACAGTTTAGACGTCTGAAATCTGTGAGGCGTTCAAAGTTTGTGAGATTTTTTATTTTTATAACGTAACTCTGCGAAACATTCCCACCATCTCTCTCCCCGACCCGACCACTGCGTTCTCCGTCCTTCATGATGCCGTTTGTTCACTTTTCTCTAACAAACCTCTGAGGGCTTCCCAGAACGGCTGTAATCATACTGATATTAAACTACACACATCTGACTGTCAGCCTACTGTAGGTGATTGGTTGAACAGAGTTATATTTAAGGGCATCCGAGTAAAGCTGGATAAATACAGAACATGTGTTAATTTGTTGTAGTTTGTCTCATGAGATCCCAATGCAACACGTCGCAGTTTGTGGTTGTGACGTGCGTTATCAACGGCCCACAGTCTTGAAATGGAAAGCCAGGGGAAAAAAAAAAAAGTCGACTAGGATACCAAAGCAAAAGAAAAACAGAAAATTGCCTTCTTCCCATTTTATGAAGAATCAAAAAGAGATTAGAGACGGGAAGAGCCAGTGAAAAACAAGGCCAAAAAAAAAAACTCAACATTTGGACTGTAGCACAGTTTCACAACATATCTTTGATGGTCAAGTCCTCATTTTGTTTGTTTTAGGAAAAAGTCCACATCTAATCTCTCAGGCTGCAGATGGAAAAAAAAAAGAACTAAGTCAGTCTAATGACTTCATACTCCTTGAATTTCATGCACAAGTTAACCCTTGCTTTATATTAAGTTTCTGGTTTAAATGTGTTTTTGCTGCAATGCAACATAGCAAAAACATGTGCTTTATTTCAACAGACTGACTCCTAAACATGAATTATATTCTGCAGAGTCAGTTGTTGCTTTTAGCAGCATAAACTGTCAAATGTCGCTGTGACGCTTTTTAATTCAGAAAAGATGCCAGAATCAATGCCCTGCACTGACCAGAAGCTGAACTGAGCCGACATCGATTTCCAGCTGTACGAAAGTCCGTGAGAGGTTTGCTGCCAAAACTCACAGGCCTCCCTGCATGTGCAGACTGTGGGGAGTTAATTTGTCAAATCTGCTGCGAGGTTCGATGCTTGTTGTTTCACTTCTTTTCTTGTTTTCAATCCAATGACTCATTTTTAATCTTATTAAGTTCAAAATTGAAATAAATCCAAATTCTGTGCAGATTAGTGAGTTTGGTTCAGATTCTCCTCCGTTTTGTTTGTTAATAAGCAGAGAAATGGGTTTTTTCTCTCTCTCTCTTTCTTCCTTCAACCTGATGAAAAAGTAGTGCAGGTTAAATCGCTGAAGCAAATCTCTGGGCTCAGAAACTGGTTTGTACTGGATCAGGAACTGCTGCTCTGCAGGATTTTTTTTTTTCTCATAAGCTGCTGTTAAACGCTGGATTTTTGTTTCCCACCATAAAGGTTTAGCTTCCAGTACATTCTGGATTTTGGAGTTATAAAGCAAAGAAAAACAAAAAAAAAAAAAACGAGTGGCTTTAATGTTCTCCGTCATGCTTTTTATCACCGTCTGACTCACGTACCCTGTCCAACTCTCACTCAGCAACTTTTGAGTAACAAAATTACTAAACTTAACACCACTTAGTGACATAATCGTCCCAGCAGCACGCAGCAGACGACTGATTTAGATGCAACGGCAGCATAACGGCTCTGACCGGGTCAGTCGGGGTTAATTAGTTACACCTCTGCGAGGCCGGCAGCTTTACTGGGCGGCAGGTTAGACGGTGCATCTTCACATTAGGCTGCCAGTAAGTGAGCTCTACTGTAGAGGGAGGAAACCAAGTCTTGTGGCATCCTGGCTCTCAGCACACGCAGAACATGGGAAATTCTTATGGGTGCGAGATGAAAGCGAGTGTCAAACCGCAGCAGTTCTCGTCACTTTTCATTCGAAGTAATAAAAAGAGAAAAAAAACCTTCAGATTCTGAATAAATCCACAATCGACTGCTAGCTTTTCTGTTTTACTGAGATCAAAAAAGAGACCACAACAGGATCTTTAGGGGTTTTTTTTTTCTGTCTGTCAAGTATTTCTTTGCCAATGTTGAGACATTTACCTGAATGTAGCCTTAGAGGTTATTTATTTGAATTAATTTATAATTGTGATGCATTTATGATTTAATATCCAGCAAGCCTTCTGAGTAACTTTTTACATATATCAGTAAAAAGATAACAGAGTGTTGGGTTGTTTATCACTTTGGAAATCTTGAAGTGGGCCTCTCACCACAAACATGAGCGATAGTGAAAAGCCAGAAAGAAAACATCGATTTTGCTGATATTACGAAGAGATAGTTTGAATATTCTGACGATATTTAAGTCACTATATCAGCTGCAGAAAAAAGTCTCTGCCAGATTTCGACATCTATAGACTGAAATTCTTTGCAGAAAGGTTGAATTGCAGATGTAGATGAAGAGCACAGAGAGAAATGTTTAAGTCTTACCATGGGTTTTTCCTCCGATTAAAATCTGGTCAAAGATTTGGCCTCATCTGACCGGAGCACATTAAATGTGATAATTATCCGTACTGATGGCATAATATGACTTAACATTTTAATTTGACCAACATAACTGGTATTTTGTGGCGGCCCATTCGCAGTCCTGACTTCATCGTCAGCAAAACGACATTCTTTTCAAAGACCCAAAGACTTTTGGTTTTTCCTCTACAACTTTTTGGATTATTTTTTTATTTTTTTGTCCTAAGAGACTCCCTCTGTCCCGTTACGTTCAACACGTTCCACACTCGCAGCACATTTCTGTTTTATTGTTTTATCTGCAGCGATAACTGGCCCCGTTTAAAACGTGATGTCTGCTCCCTGCTCCTCAGCCTACTTTGGGTTTGAGTTTAACCTTTACGAGCGTATCAGTTCCAAGTTCTGGTGCCCTGCCAAAATCAACCGCGGGCACGCTGAATAACTTCTGGACTTTAGACCGCTCTGGACTTTACTTTGAGAACCTCTAGGCCAGCGTTCTGCTTTGCTTCTATATTTGCTGCTGGCATGTAGCACATGTACATGGACTCTCTTTAACTCGACGTGTCAATCGGGATCCCACTGCTTTGCAGCCACCAAAGATTGTTTTTTTTTTTTTTACAAATGTAAAGCTGCTCTCATACTTTCCAACACCTGCACCACTGGTGGGTCAGGTGGGCAGAGGATTTCCATACATAAATCAATCTATACCTTGTTTCAGAAAGAAGGTGGATTGCTTTCCATTGTAGGTGTGGATTTTTTTTTTTTTTTTTTTGTGCGAAGGGAAAAAGTGTTGAAGGTGACTTAGTTTACAAAACCCTCCACAATCCAGAGGTTTGAAAAGAAAAAAAAAAGAATCCCTAATACAGATTCGTGTTTATCAGAGCAGTTTATCTAAACGGTCTATGGTATGTGACGCAGTGCAGGAGTGGTCATGACCTCTGCTGTTAACACGCAGCCACCCAGAAAAAAAAAAAAAAAACACAAGATATTTCATGATGTGAATCACCAGCAGCTTATGTGTGTGTGGGAAGTACATCCTACTCATTTATGTAGCCACACTTGCAGGAGCCAGTGCAAACAAATTTCACTCTTTGTTTTCCTCTTGGCTTTGATGGCGTCGCGCTGCGTCGCTGGGTTCTGCGTGTTCTGCTCTCGCCTCGTGTGTTTCACGTACCGACCCGCCTGAAACTGGGCCAGATCAGACAGAGGTGACACGTATTTTTTTGCGGAGGTGAGGGATATTTTAGCTGAAACCTACAAATGTCGGTTGAAGATTAACAATGTTTATAAGAGTAAAACCAACCCAGAAACACGGGCCGAGGTCCTTCAGTGAAGTCGCTGTATCGCTGAGGAAGCATTCCTGGATTTCTTTGCACAATTTAATAGACGTGCCAGCAAAGGCTCATGCTGTAGTCACACTGTCAAACTCTCTTTTATTAGCATGTGCTGCATTACATGTGAAAATGTTAGATCTTCTAACCATAGAGTTAAGAGTTGCATTTATTACACTCATGCTTATGGACTTTCTATGAAAGGTTATGACGTGACCACAAATAATTGCCGTCATTTTTCCTCAGGTGTGCTGTTTTCAGAAGAGCAACACGTTTACTATTAGTAACATTGAAGTAATCCCTCTTAAAAATGTGATGTAAGCAGCTGATTTCTTGCTCTCTTTTTTTTTTGTAGTTATGAAAGACTTCTTAAGAACAAAGCATACTTACTTACCCAAAGACCCACTGAGAAGGGCTGTTTCGTAACGATGCAGCAAACATTCGGGGTGTCAGCAAGTTTGATAAGAAGATTTAATCGCCGGAGAAACTGCGAAGCTGCGAGAAAAGAGGCCAGAGCAGCAGCAGCATTGCAGGGCTTTGCGTGCTGCTATTGGGAAATTTTGGCAAGTTTTTATTTAGTTAAGTTGAGTCAGATTCACATCCATAAATCTAAGGCTTCCTGTTTAAGTCTTAATAGGAAACTTGAACAGAGTAAAAGCGCGAGTTAAAGTCTGAGAAATGCATTTTAAATGTTTACATGTGAAACACTTTTACTATGTAACGTGAGTAAATACATCGTCATTACTGTCTGCAGGTTGCAGGACAGAGGTAATATCTCACTCATGCTTATGAACATAAAACATGTAAAACGCAACTAATCTAAATCGAACCACTTCAAGGACATTCTGAAAGAATTTCAAGTTGATAAAGACATGATCGGCTAAACTTTGTCTTCACACTGTCTTGTGTGTATTTTGGATTTCTAAATGTCTGGAATCTGAGGGAAAATGTGGAATTACTATTCATGAGTGGATTGCCAACAGGAGCGAAATCCTGGAGGTCGAGTGCCATGTCACAGCCTTATCATCAGTCTTATCATGATGGGGGAAAATAGCTCCTGTTGAGTCAGATTCTGTTGTCTTTCTCTGAGTCAGCTCCAGACTCTGTCAGCTCTCAGAGCTCCGTTTCTGGATGCTTCATGAGTCTTTTGCTCACACAGTTGCTGGTTTATCTTCTGCATTTCTTTTTATTTCAGGACAGCTGTGAGCAATTTAAGAAACAGTTTTGTTGTAAGAGTAAAAATCACATCCAGGTACGGTGTGTTTACAGGGTCAGTGAGTCATTTCCTCTCTCTCCCTTTCCCAGGTTCTCCACGGTTTTTCTCCATCACTCATCACATTTACTCAGAAGTCAGAAAAAAAAAGGCTGGGCTATGTAACTGTTCTATTTCAACTGGCTATTTTGAATTGCGGTAAAAATACATATATGTTAAAGGGACATCATCAAGAAGATGCAGCTATTATAGACATATTGAAGTACAGATAGTAAATTGTGTAAATTGTGTGCTTAGAGAATCCCCATCCAAACAGACGATCCACCCACAGCTTTCCTGTCAAACCTCAGATGTTCCATCTTCCTCCTCAGTCATGGACTCTTCTGCTTCCACAAGTTTGTCTTCAACCACATTAGGAGACGCTGCTGCTCCCTTTGCCTCCACCTCCAACTTTTCCTTGTCTAGCAGTGAAGAAGCAGCTGCAGAGGCTGAACCGGAACAAGGCTGCAGGTCCAGATGGTGTCAGTCCCAGAGTCCCTCTGTGGGACTCGGCAGCGTCTCTTCAACCTTAGCCTGACCCAAGAGGAGGTTCTGTTGTTGTGGAAGACATCCTGCCTGGTTCTGGTGCCGAAGAAAAGTCACCCATCAGACATAACGACTGTAGACCTGTTGCCCTGACAACCCACATCATGAAGGTCCTGGAGAGACTCCTGGAGGCCCATTTGAGTAAGCAGACCAGCTCATATCAGGACCCTCTGCAGTTTGTTCATCGTCGTGGAGTTGATGATGTCATCAGACATCTGCTTCAACAAACCCAGTGTCATCTGGACGAAGCAGGCAGCACAGTGAGGATCANGTTCTTNGATTATNAGGTNCATTGAACACAATTCAGCCTGATCTGTTCTGTTAGAAACTCCAGAAGACGAAGGTGGAGGCCTCAACAATCACCTGTGTCTGTGAAAAAAGACCACAGTGTGAGAGACTGAAGGACTGAGTGTCGAACCAGGTGGTCAGCAGCACAGGAAGACCACAGGGCTCTGTACTCTCACCATTCCTTTTCACTCTCTACACTTCAGACTTCCGACTTCTGTCATCTATAGAAATATTGAGACGACTCTGCAGTTGTATCAGAGAAAGACAAGAGGCCGAATACAGAGATCTGGTGGAGCGCTTTGTGGCCTGGTGTGGGAACAATCACCAAATCTTGAAACAAAACCCCATCAGATTAAGCAGAATGTCTATTTTGTTTGTTTAAGAAGTGGGGATGTCTATATTGCATCTTTTCGTTCTTGTTATACATTTCTAACAAGAAAAAAAATCCAGATTTTAATGCAACATTAAAACGGAGGCATTAAATATCATCACGGGAATATGTGTGGGTAACAGACCGGAAATTTTAATTGAAACTGGAACATTCTTGGTGTTTATCATCGGTTTTAAAGTAAAAATCTTTGCGAAAGTTTGTTCACAGGTCAACATTTGACTCTTCTTTATTTCCTGTTGAGTAAAACTCAGCCGGGCTCCAAAGAAGGAGTCCTGTTCTCCAGGAAAACAGAGGGAATGTGTAAACACCAATAAAAGGAAAATTAATTTAAACATAAAAAATAAAAAAACTGAAAATACTCTTTTTTCCCCCCCTATTTCCTAAATTTATGTCTCAGTGACCATGATGAACACTGAAATTTAAAATCCTTTCTGCTGTTGAAATAGTGGCAAAAATCCCTAGGAGCAGCAGAAACCTGCACAAAGAAACTTATTTTTGTTTTGCTTTTTCCACGGGTTTCTGTCCCTTCTGTTTCTGTGTGAAGCGACCAGGATGAGAGCGCGTTCCTCTCCGAGGTCGCAGTTCGCAGCCTAAAAGAGGCGCACTGCTCCCTGAGTCTTCAAGTGTCTCGGTGTCTTGTTCATCAGCGACGAAGCATTTAAAATACTTTCAAACTCATTTCAATGGACACACATTTAGATTGAAAAAGTCTTTTTTTCAACTATTTAAAGCATTCCTGATCATATTTCTTTGACCCATTATTATTTGTTGACAATTAAAATGTTGACTCATGAATGAATGAATGCATGAATGAATGCATGAATGAATGAATGGAACCTAATTGGGAAAATAAAATAATAAAACCAATCGACCAATTTTCCCCGACTGGCAAAGAAAAGCAGGAAACCCAATAACAGCTCAAGCCCAACAGTGACATCTACTGGTGAAATGTAACACTTTACCTTCCACCAGCTCAGGTTTGCACTTTGAGCTGAAACTGTGCTTATGTTTACGTCAATTATTATCACTGTACAAGATTTGATCAAACGTCAGACGTAAAGTGTCAATTTACTCTTGAAGCCGTTATCCTAATAGCTGGACTGTCAAATATTCATAAATATCTTTAATGCAATACAATCAAAGAACATGTCAGAAGGTGAACTTTTTTTTTTTTTTTTTTTTTTTTTTACATCATCTTTAAATTATGCAAAGAATTGCCAAGGTGTGACTTTAATTGGATTAGTGACAGGTTTTTAATAATATTTCATTGGAGTACTTGTGTGAGTTCTGTTTGAAGGGTTTTAGATTGTTTTCTGTCCTGCTTCCACTCTTTGGTCTGGACCAGCAGCATGACAGCCTGTTTAAATTTACCTAGCAAAAGCATACACACCCCACTCAACTTCTAACAATTCCTTCAGACTACCATCACGAACTTGAATATATTTTTATTGGAACTGCATCTGATAGATCAACCAAAACAACAACAACAACAACAAAAGCTCACACATTGCACCATCGAAATGAAACTAATCCTCATTTTTCTGGGTTTCCATTCAACTTCTACCCACAGCGCAGAGCTCAGGCTGCTGCAACACAAGGCAGAAACGCAAACTTTATGAAATAGCTACAAGAATATGAGTGACGCTGATGAATAATGTATTTTAGCATGCTGCATAAATGACTCCAAATATTTCAAGGTATAATTGTTTTGTTTTTCTTTATTAGATGAGGAAGTGAAAAGAGTCATTGTTCACATCTGCATGATTCGTTGTATTTGTATTCAAATCTACTGGATGAAATAAGCAGACATTGCAGGAAAAATGACCAATTTGAAAATTATGCTTTCAAATGAACTCTAAAGTTGTTTTGTGTGTTAGTCATGTATTTAGTTGTTATTGTTTACCAGAATAACTAGATGATAACGAGGCGCAAAGTGACTTGGATAGAAGTAAACAAGACAAATGGAAACTTATGATTTTATTTTTTTTTTACTACAACATTTTGTGAAGCATAAACCGGCAAACATACTGAAAATCCGGTCTTCCTCCATAAATCTTGTTTTTTTTTTTTCTTCATGTCGATATAGTTTACCAGTGAACTTCTTCAACTACGGTGTCGGCGGCGTCGGTTGATAAAGAAACTGTCCACTCCTCCTCTCTGAGCGTCTGCTGACGCACCAGGAAGCCTGATAGTCTGAAGAGGCCTTAATGTTCTTCCTCTGTGGTTTTCCATAAACGGTAACTGAGGTAGCCACTTCCTGCGTAGCACAGTGTGGCCAGACATGCAAAGAACTGAAAGTGGCGCAAGCAGAAAGGATTTGAAGACGAAAAGACAAACAAGGTTTTAAGTAAATTCTGAAAAGTACAAACACTTTCTTAGCAAGAAGAAAAGTGAGTCCACAATCAAAGAATCAATAGAATGTTCACTTTTCCAGAAAAGAGCAGTTCTCTGACCAATGTTTGGTTTATTTTCACTCAGGTTCTCGCTGTATGGGAGATAATCAGATCCATTAACTTTCTAGAACATTTTTCTGTGGCTTTGGCTTTCATGAAGTTTTTTTACAGCCTAAATGTCTTTTCCATTAGGTCGGCACTGGTAGCCATAGTGGTAGGGATCATTTTTGGTTTGAGCGAGTTGACTTTCTGCATAGGGTGGAGTGTGGCTTGCAGGGCAAAATGAGGCAAGCAAAGAAAATGTCAATGACAATCTCAGTGGGTTAATAAATACTTTCTTTATAGCATCTTTAAAGATAAAAAGAAGTCAGTTTCTTCCAGCAAACTATTAAATTAAAGACGATGATAGAAGTGCAGAAGGTAAAACATAAATAAAAGATAATAACATAAATAACACCATTGTAGCTGCTGCTGACATATCAATCTTAAAAGATGTCTTCAGCTGCTTTTTTGTTTTGTTTTGTTTGTTTTTTTAAGTCTGCAAAACCACACTGGAGGCCAAAAACGTTTTCTCTGCTGGATGTTAGACTTAACTTTGGAACAGAGACCAATACTTAATTAATTAATCTAAGCAGATCTGGGATGTATTTTAGCAGATGTTTAAATGTGAAGTTTGAATCAGTGGGGAGTGGGCGCCCCCTTGTGTTTGTGATTTGGGGAAGATTCCTCTAACTTTCTGTTTCTAATAATTACACAAAGCCCTAACTTGTTATGAGAATGGTTATTATCTGTTTTTGTAAATTAAGCATTGCAGAAAATTCCCACAGCAACGAGGGAAAATGTCACCCAGTTAAATAATAGATTTAATAATGGCTTTTAATAATTTAATAATGGTGTTTTTCATCATCCAGGAAGCAGTAAGTTGGTCGAGCTCGGCCTCGGTCAAAATCATCTTATCGACTTCAGGGACGCGTAGAGAACAAGAGCAGCCACGTCTTAAACTATGTAACAACCTAGCAAAGACTAAAAGAGTTTACATTGACATTCGTGTGCTTACTGCTGATGCTGCCCAACAGTTGTAGTTGTATCGCCCCCTGGTGGCCTGGCCCACACAGACAGCCTCGACCACGGCTGTCGCCAGATACAGAGCAGCAGCAGCGCAGTTGAAACACAGCGACTGAAGGAGGCAAGCAGAGAAACGTCTGTTCACAAATGAAACGCCAAAGTGGAACCGATTCAGTTGATTTACTGAGCCAGACCGTGTGTGTGTGTGTGTGTGTGTGTGTTTGTTGTGTGAGGGTTACCAGTGTTGTCCAGGGGATCTGCGGTATCCTGCTGTGGACTCCGGTGAGATAAATTATGAACAGGCAAATGGTCAGAATCCAAAGCAGGATGGACACAAACATCACCCAGCAAAGAGCCGACAGGCGGAAGTAATCGGTGCCGCCAATCAGGATCCAGACCAACATGCCACTCAGCTGCAGAGAGGAGAGGACAGATGAACCCACAACAGGGACTCATCACAGATACTCTGTCTTATTTATTAATGTCTAAACAGCATTCTGCCGACTCTCCCCATCCCCCTATCAAATCATTTTAATGGTGGCAGTGAGTGATTAATTGTTTTTTCCCCCATGAAACAAACCACACCCTTCCCCTTTCCCAACAAAAAGTTCCTGCAGGATGTTTCATATCACCGGAAGATTCAGTCTGACTGTGGGTTTTATTTTAAAGTGAAATCACAAACACAGATGCCTCCGTTGGGAATTTAATTGCTTAATGTAAAAAAAAAAAAAAAAAAATTAAATTCCTGCTTTTGACAGAATTTCATCTCGTATTGCATCATGTGTGGAATCCCCGTCCGGTCTGTGGCAGCCAGCCAGACTGTATTTGGAGAAAAGCTGCCCAGGATTTTTTTTTTTTCCTTCCGGCTGAATTGAAGAGGAAGAGAGACAATGAGGGAAAGAAAGGACGGAGACTTGATTTGCTTTGTTGTTTTTGGTTCACTTCCTATTTTCATAGAAACACTGCTTCTGGTTTTTTATGACTTTTCTCGCACCAGGGTCAATGTGCAAAAAAGTTTCCCTTTGAATTCTGTGTTTTTCTAATTGAGTGCTAAAGATACCAAAAGCTTCTTAAAGAGACAGAGGCCCAATTTCAAGGCGTGAAATTACAAAGTCAATTTTTTTAAAGTCATATTTGATGTATGTAGCATTTTTTATAACAACTGGAGGTAATATAGTTACATTATTGTGCTATAAAACAGCGCTATGAGGCTGGAAAAAACGCATTACTGCCCTTTAATTTCAATCTTCACTGAGATCTTCACTTTATTCTTTCAATTTAACATCATTTGTATAAGTTTATGTAGCTTGCATGCTAACTGCAGTATCAATCTGAGCATAAGCATATAAGATAGTTCAGATTGGAAAGTAATTTACTGATCTGATTGTATGAAGATTAAAATTACTGGCAAATCCCAACATGTCATATCTTTCTGTCTTCACTGATCTGGATTTAGTCCTAAAAAGTCACACTTACTATCTCCGCCTGAAGAAGTATCCCTTTGGCGTTTGTGGTGAAATGCTGGTCGAAGGCCAACGTGGAGGTCGAGATGTTGAACTGCGGCAGAGGGGAAACCGTGCGGGTCGGCGACGCGGCCGTCCTGTCCATGATGCAGGGACGCAGAGGGACTGTGAACTTTTCCCAAGAGTGTCGCCGCAGCACAGGAAGTGCTGTTCCTGCCCCGGAATCCAGCGAGGACACCCGCCGATGAAACTGCAGCACAAATTAACGAGTTTCATCTGCCTACGTTTGAAAAGCCCCAAGTCAAGACAGTCCAGAAAAGGCTTCAAAGTTTTGCTCAGACCATGTTTGTCCACAACATGGAGACATTTATACCATTAAAACTTCGTGTTGTTTAATTAACCAGGTTCATTTGTCACAGACTTTTTTTTGGCTTGGTAGACAAAAAAAAAAGTCTACCAAGCAACAACAAAGCTATAATAAGATCACAAATCATAACCATTACATTTTATAAAAACATACATAGAAAAACATGTTACTAGTCCTTACACAAGAATTTGTACCAGTGCTTTAAATGGTCTCTGAGTCTCTCAAAGACTCAGAGACCTTTGAGAGACTAAACTTCTTGACCCTTCCTTGTTAAAGCTGTTCTTTCCTCTTTTCTGACATTGCCAAACTTGCTTTCCTTGAAGCAGAGAAACTCACCAGTTCCGTCTCCTGTCGTATGTGACATAGCTGCTCACGCAGTCGATCAAAAGTCTGTTGGAATCACTCAAACGTCTTTGATGGATTTCAGTCTTGTTAGTTTAGAGGTGAACAACTAATTTTGAACTGATTTGTCTTAAGTAAAGGTAAAGGTAATTTTATTTATATAGCACATTTTTAGCAACAAGGCAATACAAAGTTCTTCAAGGTTATTCAGATATTGAAAAGAAATCATTTAAAAATAAACTTTTAAAATGTCTGAGGTAGAAATATCTGTCTGAATCACCCGGGTTCTTCCTACTAGATTACTTCAAAACCATCCAATTGTTTGTTTTTAATAACGAGCAATATCAGAAAGGTGTTACATAAAAATCAGTCACATATCAAAGTTGCACTGAACTGCATTGTAAGCAATCTTACAGATGCCGACATAAGCAGAAAAGCTGCAGCTGGACATAAAAACTAAAAGTTCAGTGTGGCTTTAAGTTGGTGAGCTCACATACAAGAGACCTGGCATTATAAACTGTTATCGAGGAGAACCAGGCATTGCTGCAGTGCAGTGCAGTGCTGAAAACAATGACTAGCTTTCGCCACATGGGGGCAGTAGTTGTACGCGGTCAGCGGTAAACCTGATGTCAGAAGAAACAGCAGAACTCGGGGACAAAGGACACAAGGTCGGAGCCAAGGAAGCGTTCGGCAATGCTTAATTATCTTCATGGTGAGAATGTAGATTAGTGTTTTCACTCTTTTATTCTTTTGTCGTGACTTAGTCAAAGGAAAAAAAGTGATTTCCTTCCTGACTTCATACTCCCACCCACAGAGGTGGTTTTGCCTCTAAGGTCTCGCTGCACTTTGGAAGAAAGTTCAATAACTGTCAACTTTATAGATCTGTGAAATGCATGACCATGTATCTTTTTGTTACAGTTTTGCTTTTGGGCAACAGACTTGTGCGTGTGTTTTTTGTTTTTTTTTTTTTGGTTTGTTTATTTTTTAGTGCTAGATGGGAATAGCATGAAGGCAGCTTCAGTTTACCTGTGATTCCACTACAAGATATCAAAGCGACTATTAAAGTGAACTAAAAATTATAAACAAATGAATCAATCAGATCCTGATGCAGGGACTCACACTCCCTGCTGCAATAGGCATTCAGATTAAGATGCTTTGGGGTGGAGGTTAGGGGGCCAATGCATGGACCATTATCTGACTCTACATGCTTTATCTTTATGCTGATACACTAAATCTACCCTACTGGGCATTTTCTGCATTGTACGACAATATATCCACTGCAGCGGTCTGTGCTTTTTCTTCTCTCCAGTGTTATGAAGCATCAAAGTAGCCTTTGTCTGTGTGGAGCCTGAATACCTCAAAAAGATGACCTGAAAGCACTTTTTTTGTGTGTATTGTTGATTTATGACATTTGTTTGAATCTTTTGGTGATTTGAGCAAGTGTTCCTGATGCTTGGTTGGAAACATAAAAATTGTGATTTGAAATGATCGAGCGCATAGAGGATGTCGGCTTTTTCCACACTTTTAGCAGGTCTGAAAAGTTTATATTCTATATTCTAAGCTAATTACCTACCAGATTTGGAAATAGGGTTCATATTTTTGCGATTAAATCTCAGTAGGGACATCTCTGTTCCGTGAAGGCCACAGAGGTTCATTGGAGAACATCAGATTAAATGAAACCTGTTGAAAATCGGATATACATTTCCGTCTGCTTTGAAATGAATCACTATATTATTTTGATATAGCATATAAAATCCCTGTGAAAACAAAGTTTGAAAACGTCCAATTGTTCCAGTACTTTTGTAAGACGCTACGCAGCTAGCATACAAACGCCATAAGACAAAAAGCGGAATGAAATGGTGTTTTACAATCAATCCCGGCACATAAATGGGATTTGTGGGTCACATAAAGTCTCTGAACACCTCATAGGAGGCCGGCTTGCTCTTGTGTGCCTATCATAATTAATAACAATAGAGCAGTTTTTACTCCTCATCAGTGGCCTTGCACCTCCTGCAGCAGCCTCTTTCTGGCATTCCTTAAAGTAATTAAAACAAAGCTCGGTTTTAATCTCGGCAGTCCACGTAAAATTGGGTTTTTTTTTCTTCCCTTTAATGCCATGAAATACCAGAGAAGGCTTTGAGGTGCACAGGTTATTAATGGTTATTTCCCTTCTTTTATAGTGCGTGATTGCACGCCACTGTGGCCTCACATAGTTCTCATCACATTTAATACAGCTAGGAGAGGAACTGAGGTAGAAAATGCCAATTTGCGTCATTGTCACTCACAGATGTGCCGTGATTAAGTCTACTGTAGCTGAATAATGAGTAATTGTAAACTTTGCAAAAAGGAAAAAACTATTAAGACTAACAATTTTGCGATATTTTTTAAAAAGGAAATAGACATTTCTTTGTTATCCAAGTTAAATTATGGGTAGCCTAGTCTGACGCCACAATAACATGTGGCTCTTAAAAAGTCAATGTTTAGATTTGAAGCGAATATCAAAAAAAAAAAAAAAAAACTTCTCTCCTGAGAGTGTAGTGAAGAACCCATAACATATATCCAAGAAACAATTGCTTTCCCTGAAGTTTCTTCCTCTGCTCTCCCTTCTTTAGACTCCTTTTTTTTTTCCATTCTCCCTATTGTCTTCATTGCCTTTTCATATGTAGCCACTTCTGGCTTCCTGTAATCGTCCCCAGCCCTGATGTCGTTTTCGTGGTGCGTGAGTTTAGGTTGCGCCGCGCCGACACAAAGCCTCGTCGCTGTTGAACACATGCTGCAGCTCTTTCTCAAACTCTGCATGCTAAGATGTGAGTAACCTGAACTCAGCCTGAACCTCCTCGCGCACACATTTACACATTTACACACACGCAGACTCACACGCTAATAAATGTGTGCTAGCCCAGATGCTGCACTGTAATTGGCCTCCATGGCTTCCCGCTGTGGCAAAGATATTTTTAACACACGCTTAAAGACACACACACACACACACACACACACACATATATATACTAATCCTTGCCTCTGCAACATCTGCCACATCCCTCAAATGCATGTGCTGGCTAAGTGCAACCACACACACACACACATACAGGAACCATGAGGGCAGCCCCTCCCTGTTTAACCACTAGTCCTGACATCTGATCTAAATAAAATGATGTGGGGGTTTCACTGAAAGGTAGAAGAACCTCGTCCTACGAGACTCGACTCCATGCAGCTGTGTTTCCCTTGGACTGTTTTCTCCGCACGGTGGCAAGGCCTCTGAAGCAGAGTTCGAATCCCGTGAGCCCGCATTTGTTTGATCAAACTTTTGGCGAACAAATTAGATTTCTTGAAAATTCCGAGTTTTGTTTTTCCATCCGGACCTGCTCCTTTTTTCACATCTTTTACGGTCTAAGTTGAAAAGAAGCGCTCGTCGTTTCAGACAAAAAGAGAAAGTTGTTTCCCACATTTGTCTAGCAAACACAAGATGACAGCTTTTCTTCGATAAATGATGATGATGATAGTAAAACTTCCCCGGAGCCATTTGAAGTTTGCATGCAGTGAAATTACAACGAGAGAAAAAGCGAGACTTCTTTTTAGCTTTTTGATTTCTAGTCGCCTCTGGATATTGATATTGCTCTCTTTTATTTTATGCTGTGTTATTCTAAATTGGATTGCTATGAAGCATAATGAAGTAATAGTTGGATGGAAATGTTGTTTTGTCCAGTTCTGTATTTTTTTTATACTGCTGTGACATCATAATCATCACCAGTTTAGTAAAGTTTCTGTCAAAGTCTAAAAAGTAAAGCAAACTAAACCAGTACAACCCTGACGTAGTCCTGAAAAAGTTGATTTTGACCAAAGGAAAAGGTAATTGCAACACTGGTTTAACTCACTAAGACAACATAGTTTTACTAAGAAAGCCCTAAAGTTATAACACTACATTTGATGCACTCTTCACTCTTTCTATTAAATTTGTATTTGTGTGTTTGTCCACCGTCTGGTCAGTGAGCAATTGATGTTTACCTGCAATGACATGCTGAGAGTCAGAATTGTGGTGCATCAGGCCAAAATTATTGGAGGAGACCCATGATTAGGATGTGATGGTATAGTTGCAGAGAGGAAGCTTCCTGGTTGGCGATGATGTTGGTGTCTTGGAACCATAACCTTTAGTTTAGGGATCTGCAGCTGAGTGTGAAGTGGCGTAGGGAGAGTCGGCTAAACCAGTTCTTATGCCGTTATTAACCAGAAACAGTTGGACTTCAGTGATTTTCTCATTGTCACAATGATTTGTAGGGAGGAGCTGTAGGTGATAGACTGATTGGAGCCTAGTTGACGGTCCTGTAAGTGAAGACAGTCCAGACCTCACAGCCTAAGGCTCTTAATTTACCAATCAGTCTACAATCCGATCCCCACCTGGACTAGAGAGGCACCGCTCCAATATTAATATCTGCATCAGTCCCAATATTGAAAAAAAACTTCTCGATTGGTGACAATATGCCTGATTCACAAGGGGAGAGATGTTTTGTGCTCTGAGTGACATTATGATTTATTATTTATTTTACATTACGCTTAGAAATCCTAATTTCAGGTTCTGAACAATTTGAAAGAAGATTTATTGCCATTTATTTTTTTTTTACATTTGTCCAAAGTGGTCAACCTATTGATTTTCTCTATTATTTATTTAACTTTTATACTTTTAAAAGTTTTATTGGCTTTTATACTCCTAATTGGCCGGACTCAGCAAATTAAAGTTGTGCTGTTTTTACATGTTTGACCAAGTTTGCGGAGCTATTGGTGTATTTAAGTGTGCTATACTGGTGCAGAGTTAACCGATTAAACTTATGTCTGTATTTTTTTAAAAAGAGACATTTTAAGTCAATTCAGTACTGTTTTTCTGTACCCGTTCTGTATACTGATGTTTTTCTGTACCCGTTCTGTATAACAATGTTTTTCTGTACTCTTCTGCATAACGATGTTTTTCTGTACCCATTCTGAAAACCGATGTTTTTCTGTACCCTTCTGTATAACGATGTTTTTCTGTACTCTTCTGTATAACGATGTTTTTCTGTATCGGTTCTGTACACCGATGTTTTTTTGTATCCTTCTGTATAACGATGTTTTTCTGTACCCTTCTGTATAACGATGTTTTTCTGTACCCTTCTGTATAACAATGTTTTTCTGTACCCATTCTGAAAACCGATGTTTTTCTGTACCCTTCTGTATAACGATGTTTTTCTGCATCGGTTCTGTACACCGATGTTTTTTTTGTATCGGTTTCGGCCGATACTAAATCTCACATATCTGCATCAGTATTGGAAGTGAAAAAAGTAGACCGGTGCATTCCTAGTCGTGACTAAAGCATTATGACCCAAAGAACAAGATTCTGACTAGAATGTGGAAATGACCATCCTAACACAATGCAGCCCCAGAACACTCTTGACCTAGAAACCCTCCCGATCCTCCAGAAGAACCCAAAGAACTTTGCTGTAGAACAGAATGAGATCAGGTCTCTTTACCTGTTGTCTCTGTGAGCTGACACTGAACTTTACACAGACCGATGGATGGCTGTGTTCAAATGAAATTATACAGACTAATATTTATAAGAAATGTAGAAAGGAATCTGTTGATCTACTGAGCCTTGAAAGAAGTTCCTTCTAATGTGGCAAATGTAGGGAGAGTGTGAAAATGAAACCCAACTGCGATCTTTCCCAAAATATAACAACAAAATGTTTTATTGGGGCCTTAAGCAAACAGCCAGCAAGTCCAATTTAGTTGAAATTGTAAGTAAAAATGTAATATGTCGAAATATCTCAAAGTGAGGCAGTAGAAAGCAGTCGACACTGTCGTTCTTATTTATATTGGTGTTTTTTTAATACTTTTCATGAACAAAAACTACCAGGTCAGATTAGTTTTACTGCAGCAGGCAGTCGTACATTCACACAGTCACTCCGTGTGTTACATTGTTCGTTTAGTTTAAAACACAAAACTCAAAATATGTCGTAATGTTTCCTGTTCTGATTAAGTTTTGTCATTCAAAAAGTCATGAGAGGCTGTTGTTCAGAAAAAAATATAAAAATAAAAACCCGATAAAAGTCGTTCTGCCACTGCAGATGGGTGAATGTCCGAGGGGCAGGGATGCGTTTGTCCAGGTTGGCACAGAAAGAGACCTTCCCTCCCTTGAAGAGCATTTACCATCTACCAGCCTCACTAGTTAAGAGAGACTGAGGGAGGTGGGGAGGAAAGGGAAAGGGGTTGCGGGGAGCAGCGAGGGAGAGAGCGATGGATGTATCAAACAGCAGCCCCCTGCTGAGCGGGGAATGGAAAAGCTGCTGGCACCAACATGAATATTTCAGCAGATAGCTGCAGCTCTCTGTACTACCCCCCGCACCCCGTCTCCCTGTCTGTCAGTCTCGCGCTCTCTGTCTCTCATCTTTTCCTTCTTTCCACTTCCCTCCCTCTTAACCCTCCAAACCACCCCCACCTCCTCCTCGTCCTGCGCCCCCTCCTCACACCCTCAGCCTCCCTGCCCCTTTACTGTCTCCTCATAGAGTGGACTGTGATAATCAAGGGAGGGATGGAGATGGAGAGCGGGAGACAGAGGAGAGACCTCTTCGGACTGAATTCTGGGTAGCGGAGAAAATGGCTCCCGAATGTAAATCTGGGAAGGCGGCGGCAGAGTGTTGCTTCAACTTGGCTGCTTTACTGAACCCCCCCCCCTCCCACCAACTCCACCCCATCGCCCCACCTTCCCACCTCCCCCCCACTAGGCATTTGTGATGGTTTCGCCCGGGGTAGTTAGACAATGAAAGCAGAATAAATGGAGAAAACAAATATAAGCAAGCAGGGGTCTTCTCTGGAGAGCTGAATAGATTTAAACTGTTTGCTGCCGCAACTTTTTTTTTTTTTTTTTTTTCAATAATTTAACAGCGTCCTCCACATTTGTGCAGCTTATTTTTTAGAAAAGTTCTTATCGTTTCAACTTAGTCACCGTGGACGTAAACGTGGGTCCTCGGAGCCGGTCCGTGTGTCGGGCTGGGTGAAAAACACCGATGAAGCACCAGTGCTATGCGTTGCCTATAAATGACATGCAATCAGCTACAGTGCAGCATTTACATGCACAACCAGCTGTAAAAGGTAAGCTGATGCCTGAAGGTGCAGCCTCTGTGATCTGCGCTTGTTTTCTACGCAAGAAATGAAAATAAAGTACTGCTTCAAATTTGTCTAGAAAGTGTGTGCGCTTTAAGCGCGAGTAAAACAAGTCACCAGAGACCAGCAGATTTATTTGAATAATATTCCGACTTGATACGTGGCAGCGGCTTCTGGTTCGTATATTTTTATCATCACAACCAAAATAAACAGAACCCCGGGGTTACGGGGAGTTTGCCAGAGCAAACTTTCGGGGAACAGGGGGAATCGATGCGTCTTGTTTATTCCATTTAGGAAATGATTTATTCTTTCAGCTGATCACTTTCATGCATGAATTAAGATTTGATTCCTGACATCATACTCATATGCCTAAAATATAAGGTTCAGTACTGCAACTTGTAGAACTTTCTGTCACTCGTGGAACTTATCACGCAATTGAACCAATCTAATATATATATATATATATATATATATATATATATATATATATATATATATATTTATTTATTTATTTATTTATTTATTTTTATTTTTTTTTTTTTTCATTCCGTTGAATGAAAAATATAACCAGTGATGCATGACGCCAATTTTAAAGTACAAATGAAGCACCTCATTCCTACTTTCAGTTTCTGTGGTAAAGCCTGTTGGTACCACGTCAGCGTGCATGGCTTCAGAATACCAGGGTATTTTTAAATAAATACCAGGTGCGCTCTGCCAATATAATGGAAAATACTTCTTTTCAGTAAAAGAAACCATTTCCAGTTGGGTCAGATAATTTCGATTTCACCAATGATCCAAAACGTATTGCCAAGTCGACAGTGAAAAGGTTAATCGGACAGAAAACCAGCCCTCTTCCACGGTCATCTGAGTCCTCAAACCTACAGAAAGCCTGCAGAGATCAGGAGCTGCAGAGAGGACCGGCACTCTGGATGGTGTCGAGAGATTAGCTTAACTGGCTAACGGAAATTGTACGAAGTTTAACAGCATTTTGACAATTTTAATGTTGTCCATAACAGATGTTTTTTTAACATGTTTTCCCACCATTGTATAAGATTATCATATTAAAAACATTTCACTTTTGGATTTTTTTTTTTTATTTATTTATTTTTTTTTTTTGAAGAAGAAGAGATTGGGTTGTTTTGCAAATCTTTACTAGGAATGCCAATAACTGTCGTCAACACTGTGTAATGTGTTTGTGCCAGAGTGACAGGATTTTACATGTTTCATTGTGATTGTCTGATAACTTTCATATCATTCTTGGCCACCTGTCGATATTCTTGGTGGATTGACTTTTTTTTTGTTTGTCTGTTTGTTTTTTGTCCTCATTCGGCCTTGGCACATATGCAGACACATATCTTGTAGTTTATGGATTAGAACTTTGCTTGAACCTTTTTCTACTGTATAATACATCGGATCGGGTTAAAATTACTCGAGTAAACAAATAAGATCAGAGTCCATTTGCTTTACCAGAGTCAGAGACTTTTTAAGATCTAAGCAGAGCTTAGTTTTAGATTTCACTTTTAGTTTCGCTTGTGCTCTTTTTGATCCCGATCGCTGCTGTTGTAATGACACACAGTCGTTTCCTAAGGTGAAAATTCACATCTTTAAGAATATGATGTGGGTGTTAATTAGTTTTTTGAACACTTAATAAAGAAAATGTTGTACAGCTGTATTCTGATTAAAGGAAAACCATCCCAATTAGAATCTAAAGAGAAAGATCATGATATTAAATGTTGCGGTTGCAGAGTGTCTTTGCCACAAACAGAATGTGAACGAATGCTTCAATTGGCCACAGACAAAAAATGAATTAGAAATCCATCCATCCATCCATGTAGTGAAATCCTCCAGTACCAAAGCAGAGCCATGAAAATCTGTTGCAGATCAGTTGTCTGATCGTCTTTGCTCCAATCACATGTGAATTTAAATGCTGCATTTTTCCCAAAAAAAAAAAAAGACCACTCAACGCAAAGTACTAATTTCCACATTTGTTCACTTTCAGCGACATGAAAGCAAAAATGCGTCAGATTTTAGCAGCGCAACAGTTTGTTGTGGTTTTGCGTCCGGGCTCAGACTTTTTCCCTGCCAGTTTTAATCATCAGGATTCAGACCCCTCACGCTCGCCGCTCTCTGATTCATTGTTAATACCGTGTTGAATTTCCCGTCGTGCAAAATGAAAAGGCTCACACATCGCGGCACGCGCATTAATAGTGAACCAAAACATTCAAAGGAATCTGCTGCCGACGCGCCGCGCCGTGCCGCACAGGCTCAAACGTTTCCAATAATTATTGCAAAGGCAGTAATTAAGTTTTGATCAAGGCCGCCGCCGACATCTCTGAGAAACAATAACGAATGTTGGAGCTGGGCAAAATGGAGTTGAAAACCGATAAACTCACTATTTATCTCTTTATCTGCCTTAACGTCCGCTGCCTTGTTTTTACTCTCTACCTGGATTGTTGTGAGATAAAATCTAAAAAAGACAAAAAAAGAAAGAGGTTTCAATCCCAGCACTGTTTGAGTGTGTGCTGCTTGACGCCGAGTTTTGGGCCAGCGGCTGGTTAGTTTTCCATCAACAGATATGCCTGTCATCATACAGGTCCAAGTGCTTGCCACAGGCCAAGATATGAACTAATAGCATACTCTGATAGTGCTGCAGCATAAGGCCAAACGAGGTGTGTGTGTGAGTAGGTGTGGGGCTACAACAGATAAGAGTGAATGTCTGTGGGTGGAAAAGATGGCCACATCTGGCTGCTTAAACGTGTGTTCGTGCATGTGCGTGCACGCATGTGCGCGTTTAATAGTCTGCTCAGTGTTTCATGGTGGCAAATCGCTCGTTCTGTCTCATCTCGCAAAACCGCTGGACAGCAGAGTCTGCACAGGCCTGATAACGCAGACGTGCACCCGCGCAACGCATGCACAAGCTGCGTTTTTCTCCCTCACACACACACACACAAAAACTCAGCTTCCCACACTGACTTTCCAGACCAATAAATACTGCAGCCTGTTGACTACCAGCAGGTCCATGTACTCACGGCTGTCGATGTTCATCCCCCTGCTGGCAAGGTCGGTTTTGTTTGTAAAAGCTTGTACGTCTGTGAAGCTCTGTGAAGGCTGATACAAAGCTCACCTGCTCTTATTCGGCGGAAGGTGTTCTGCTCTGCACAAGCCGTTTTCAACATTCAGTCTTTAAACAACATCACAAAAAAAATGCCACAAAATCTATCAGCGAAATTCTTCTTAGGCCTGAAACCTTTCCGCATTTCGCTAGGCTTAAAGCCACAAACTTGGGATTTAATGTGATAGAATGTCACAAAGTGTGGCATGGCTATAAAGTGAAAAATAAAAAAGATAGCTTGAAAAACATAAAAAAAATATAAAGCGTATTGCATACATTTGAATCTAGCCCATTTTACTCTGATACACCTAAATAAAACCGAGTGTAACCAGTATCCTTCAGAAATCACATAGCCTATAAAAAGAGTAAACCTATGTCTAATTTATTTTCAGTATTAATTAGTAAACAAACCGCCTTGAGATGGTCGAGAACTTCGTACAGACTAGTCGGGGATAAAGTTGCAGAGAATTTTAAGGTAAGATTAGGTTATGAAAAGCTTTGTCCAACCCAAACTCTTCTCAAACTGAGAGGTAAACATTGAGCAGGGAGGGAGAATGAAGGTCTGCAAAAACTCTTTATGGGTTTCGCTCGTGAATGTGTCAACAGGGCAGCTATCAAGGTCTGCACGCCACGAATTTGGCTTTTCTTGTCAAAAGAAAATCCTAAACTTCCTGTCCTTCGTTGGCCTTAAGTTATATATGGCATTGTAAATTGACTGAAACTATACAGCACTTTTCCAGTCATGCATCAAAGTGTTTTTACGCTGGAGCCGCGCTCAGCCAGTTATACTCGCAAACGTGGACGCATTCATTTCACCAGTACGCAGATCTGCACATCTGGCGGGAGGAAGTTAACCCCAACCACCTCACAGAACCCAAAACTCTTCCCACTGCGTCACAATCGCCCCAGGAACGCAACAAAGGTGTGAACAGAGGTGCTCTGGTCAGACGACAGCAAAACGAAACATTTTTGACAAAACGCTAATCGTAGCTGGAAACCCTCCTGAACACACTGTCCCCACTGTTAAAGCATCCCAACATGTTGCTTTTCTTCAGAAGAGGAAGTATGTGTGCTACTTTGTGTTGGTCTATCCCATAAAACCCCCCAGGTTTGTGGTTGCAACGTCTTGATATTTGTACACTTTTGTGCACAGTTAGCAGGGAAATGATCCAAAATACAGATTTTGAACTGATTTAAGGATGCAAAGAGCTGACAAGCATCGAGTTTCTGGAAAGACCCTCTACTCAGTCCAGTTGAATCGTTCCAAGAAAACCCGAAATTAACATCAACTTTACCAATTCCTTCAGAAGAGTTCAAACCAGAACTGTACAGGAAGCTTGTTGATGTCTACAAAACGTCTGTGTTCAGGATGCCACTTACTGAGGGATATTTAATCAAATACCAGTGGCGTTGTGTGTGTGTGTTTGCCCCTGTATGCATAATTTTGACCTTGAGTGGTTTAGAAAATCGTCCAATAATAAGTCTTCTTTCAAAAAGGAATGCAGTTGTACGGTCCATGTTTTTACTGCTGAAAACCTTTGGGTAACTGGCTTTGTGCAAATTTAGATGCACTTCGTTTCGTTTTTAGTAAAGTTACTTCTGAGATACAAAACAGGAGAAACAGCAGACTGGAATTTGGAGAGATGTGGCCGGAGAAACAGATAAGAGAAGAAGAGTCGTAAAAGCCGATAGGAGCGGGGCAGACGGAGATGGGGTTGTCCAGTGGAGTGGAGCGGAAAATGGAGGCAAGGGAAGATGAGAGCGGGAAAGATAGGTGAGCTGAGGAGGAGAGAGTAATCTCATCTCTCTAGCACAGAGGTTATGAGGCTATTGAACTCAACATAGAGCTGTAATGAAAGGCGAGGACTGTGTGCGTTTGAGAGTGTGTGCCGCGTATGTAAAACGCAGAGTTAATACTGCTGGCTCTTGATGGTAATTTTGGCCTGTCACTCTTCTAAAGGCCATCTCTGTGGGCTATCAGCCAGCCGCACTCAGACACGGGCGCACTGAAAATGTCACCATTATCACGGTTTGGTTGTGCATGTGTACGTCTCAATGTGTTCCTCCTTTTGTCTTTTTCTTCGTCCTTAAAAATTCCTCCTCTCCCCTCGCCTGTGTATGGCAGGACAGGGTGTAAATATTTGCGTGCACAGCAACATGTAGAAACCCGCATGTATTTCTGTGTCTGGTGTCGACTGGGAGAGAGATTTATCTCCCAACAAGATAATAAACCTAAAGGTGGAGATCAAGGCGTATTCAAATCCCAGAATGGCCCATTCAAAGTCCAGACCTAAATCCATTTGAGAATCTGAAGCAAGATTTGAAGGTTTTAATAGTTCAGTGACGGCAAAAGATGTTTCTACTTAGCATTAACTTAGAGGTAATGAATACAAATGTAAACTGCACTATTTAGATTTTTGTTTCGAAAGCACTTTGAAATGTGTATGCGTCTCTCTTTGGCTAAGTTTTACATTCATGTACTAAAATCCCAACAAAATAGACTGGGGTTTAAGATTGTAATCTGACCATATGCGAAAAATGTCACTTTTGCGAGGCACTGCGTTACTATTGAGTGCACTGTAGTGTTTTAATTTGCAACAAAGCAATCATTTTTCTGTATGTTTTCAATGTTGAAGTTTATTTGTAGTAGGAAATACAATTATTGTAAAAAGGTAAATAAAGAATAATAAATAACTGTGACAAAATATGTTTAATATATTTCAGTTTTGTTTTTTTTAACCTTTTTTTGCTTTATAACATCTTGCATTTTGTAGCTTTTATTAGACTTTTACAAAATTAAGTAAATGTTTACCAGTGTCCGTGAATAGGTAATGAAAATGGGTAATTACTATTTACTAGATTTTTGAGTTATCATGACAACAGTGAGTTGATCTAGTTGATCATTTCTGCAAACCCCCAAAACTAACAGTGTTTGGTTGTTAACTTTGTCGTTTGAGCCTTTTTTTAAAAGCATAAATGACACCAATATATTTAAAAAATAAGACTCAGTGCCATTATTGTTTACTGCATAACGCTTTTAGTAAGCAGTGTGCTGAAGCAGTTTATCTGATAATAATGAGTAGGTTGGATTTTTAGAGCCGTCTTTGAGTTTGCTAGGCTCTAATAGATGCAGGTAAAAGAACCTTATTGAAATAAATGACACAAATGATCAAAATTATCAAAGGATGGGCAATAAGGATTATAAGGATAATACCTTGACAATCCTGTATCAGTATCTCCATTTATGTTATTAGTCAGGAATAAATATGAATGCTGCAGGCTGCTGGTGTATTTTTTGTAACTGGTAAACTCACAGAGCTTCAAGCTGACCGAGTATTAACTCCATTCTTTTCACAGTCACAACCAAAAGGCTTGGCTTTGTGTGTGAGTGGGTGCAGGGTTGAAGGGTTATTTTCTGGGCTTGTAGCTAGCATTGAACACGGGGCTCTGCATGGCATTGTCCTCAGGGAGATCAATGACATTCCCCTCTTTTGAACCCGCAGATTATCGACGCGCCTCATTGCTTGAAGATCTCCCCTCTCTCTTGATCTCCCTGCCCTCTGTCCTTCACTCGGCTCTCGGCGCCGGTCTTCGTCTTTGCATCCTCTATATTTTTAGCATTTTGAGATTTAGACAAACAGCAGGACTTTAAATCTTTATAGCGAAAGTGTGGATCCGAATAAAGTTCAGCTGTTCTTGGGCTCAACGTGTCCGACGTCGACTAATCCGGAATGAAAAACTTTTGTCCTTGGATACAAGATAAAACACCTTCTTATAAAGTGACGTTTGGGGAATATTTATCGAAACACGATTCCAAAAATCGTACAATTCGCTCCCTTACCGGCCAAACAAAAACAGATGATCAAGATCAGTTTTATTTCTTGTGTTTGTGTGTGTTTTCTGGTACAGACTTAATAAATGATTGTAACTGTTGCTGACATGGAAGCTAAGCTGCAGGAGAAGAGTTTTGACTCCAAGTGCACGCTTCTTCTTTCTGCCTCAGAGATTAAATCTTTCATGTCTTGGCCCTCTGCTCTTTCTCTTCTTTATTAAGAAACTCTCTGTTAAGGGAGTTTTGTTTTAAGCATCCATATTTTTAACACCTTGTCAAGCAAAAGACAAAATAAAGGTTCAGATGTCTACTATTTGTTTCATGAAAACCCTGCAGAGTAGCTATGTTGTGTTTTTTTTATGATATCTTACATGGAGTTCCATCCAGATAACTAAAGATATAGTTTTGTTTCCCCAGGATACAACACCAAAGAAGAAACTACACCTTTACAGTGTAGTTTGATTTTGTACGGGAAAAAAGATTCAGACCCAGAAATGTGTCTGTGTATAGCCATATTTTAAGTGTTGACATCAGTTCCACAAGCCAAACCCAGACCTGAACACCGCCACACCTGTAGAATCAAGAAATTACTTGTAGAATCAAGAAATTACTTGTTTACTTAAATAGGACCTAAAAAAAAAAAAGCAACACATGATGTCCTAATAAAAAAATAAAGCAATTAGGAACTGAAGTTAAGTTTGACAAAGTAATTTTTTCACAAATGGAGAAAATATCAAACAGTGAGGAATTTTCCACAGATTTGCTTGCCTGCCACATTTATTCCAAGAGGACAAACACAACTAATACAGAAGCTTGGATCTTTTATGGATGCTCTTTGGACAGTAAGAAAGGGACTGAGGAACGCTGCATTGACGGACGAGCTCCAAGGTAAAACCGGCATCTAACCAGAAAGGTCCGTCTCACGTTGACCAAAAATCAGTTTGATGATCATTTAATGTGATCGTCATGGAGACGTAGTGCTGCTTCAGGACCTGGACAACCTGAAGGAAGTAATTTGATTGCAAAGTCTGGTCTGTAACAAATACTCATGTCTTGAATACAAATATTTTTACCAAGAGAGCTTATAATATCATTTCTGATGAGCTGGGAAAAAAAAAAGTAAAAGTGACTTAGAAGTGAAAACGTGAAATTCTGTGACGTGCCAGATACCTTTCCACAGCTCTGCAGATCATTATTATGTGGCAACGTTGCACATCTCTGGTGTGCAACGTCTAAGAAATTCGGTCGGTTCAGAGGCACATTGATTTCTTTTTTAAACACTGTGGGCAGAATGTGGGTGGAAAGCAACGAGGACGATGCCATTCTGGACGGATGTAGTTTAGAGAATAATTCAGTTATTAAAGAATAAATTACATTTAAACCACTGTAATGGACAATGGAAAGGTCTCGTGGAAAAGACAAAAACACCAGGAGTGGAGGTATATCTGTAGTTGAGGACTCTCTCAGTCTTCAAGGATCGTTAGTCATTTAGTGAGATGGGGTGGCATCCTAAGAGTTAGGATTTTGCCTCAAAACAAAAAGTCTCCAGTTTAAAAGCCGTTCTCTGCAGGTTTTGCATGCCCTCGCCATGAAAACTTGGGTGTTTCCAAAATATGTAGGTTTCTTCCCACAGTCCAGAGACTTTAACTGGACTCCAGCCACCTTTGGGTTTGAAGAAGACAGAGGAGTTTCTACAGCTGAATGAAAATATGTTGCCGTAAGTAATAAAGAGCAGTGTACAACAGAAAAAAACAATATTTTCAACTTTCATCTTTTGAAAATAAGGAAAAGGGAATGTCCTTTTATAAAGGTCATTCTTTAATTATATAATTTGGAGAAGAAAAACAAAGCGATTAAGATGGCGACGTAGCGAGCGGCTTTTCTGACAGTAAGAAGTCTGGAGGTAAAAACAAAACATGTTTTGATAATTAAACACTCAAACTCATTGGTTTATAAAATGATAATAAGAAACAGCTTCTCGCTGCCCAAATAATGAAGCTTGATGATGCTTTATAATGAAGATTTTGCTTTGTGAGACATGAAGTCCTTGGGCCACAGGAGTTTTTCCTAAGCTAATATCTTTGTCCAATAGTGGAAATCTGTACAGAGTAGATGTTGTATGAGAACCAGTAAGAATGTTTTGGATTGCATGGTGTGGACAGTAGAAGATAATGGGAAATTCTTCAGCCCAGGAGATTATCGATGGAGAGGACCATTTAGGTCCACTTGGTCCTAAATAAAGTCTTAAGAGAGGACAGTGTTGTCACTACTGGGTGGGAAAATACACTGAAGGTCTGAGCAGATCCTGTTCTCTAAGCTCCCCTGAACACACCAGGTCCACAGTGAGCTGCTAGTGGATGGTGGAAAAGATGGATGAGATAAAGTCTGGACAAGAAAATGTGTCAGAGGCTGGAAAACTCATTGGACAGGGAAGAAAGTTGACCTGCCAGCAAACATACAACTCTGGAAGAAATGAAGAGACCGCTTTCAGTCATCAGTTTCTCTGATTTTACTCTTTATATGTTAGAGTAAAACTAACATTGTTCTTTTACTCTATGAACTACTGACAACACGTCTCCGAAATTCCAAGCAAAAATGTAGAATTTGTTTGCATAAAATGAGAAATGGTCAAAATAGCGAAAAAGATGCAACACTTTCAGACCTCAAATAATGCAAAGAAAACAAGTTCATATTCATTTAGGAACAACAATATTGTTTCCCAGAGTTGTATATGGATATATATGGAAGGTCCAGAATGGCCCAGTCAACGTAATGATCAAAACCCAGTAGATACTTTATGGCAGTAAAAGAGAAGGTATTTTTAAGTGCTTGCAGGTTTCATTGCAGCAAAACGAGATTCTACAAAGTTTTGCTTGAATTGGAGAAAATATTAAAGCTCACCAAATTTCATAATTTGGGATTAACTGTAAGCCAAACGCTATCTTTTGTAGACTTCAACAGTATGCAAATCTTGTCTTGGTCTACCACATAAAATCCATACAAAGTTATATTAAAGTTCAAGGCTGAAATGTGTCAAAATGTAAAATAATGTGCGTGAGTAACACCACTACCAAGATTAGCCAATAGATAAATACAAAAGTAAGATTTTTGCTCCTGTGAAAATGTTATTGAAACTAGTTTAGCTGTTTACGCCTTGCTGGTGAATATTTCTTACTTGTTTAAAAAATATTTGCATCTTCACTTGGAATAAACAGTATCTAGAGAGCCATAAAGAGACTCAGGAATACTCAAAGAACTGGAAAACAAACACCTGATTGATTCCACCCCCCCACCCCCTCTTTCTTTCTCTAGGATTTTTTTTTTTCTTAAATGCAGATATTGAAGTATAAATACATTTTCCTTGCAGGGGGGGGGGGGCTTGTTTATGAGGTAGAGAGGCTTCTGCTTCGGATGAAATGTGCAAATTATGCGTTTATGAAAAATAAACATGTGAAAGGGCTCAAAGTAAGCCAAGAACAAGTCTGGCGGGGTGAAGGCTGAGAGGGAGAGGTGAGCCGAGGAGAGTGAAAAACGGTGGAGAAAGATTGATCAAAGCAAGACGGAGGGAGAGGAGCCCTCTCTCCCTCACCGCATCCACAGCTGATGCTGCTCTCAGCCAGAAGGTTCCACAAAAACACAACGGCGCCTTCGCCACGGAAATGGCACACACACACACACACACAAGGTACACACATTAATATCGGTTTGCTCTCCGCGCAGACACACGGGCGCAGAAAAACACACGCAGGTGGGACTGCGAAGTGTAGTGTGCCAATTTGTTGTGCCCCTGGTCCCCTCTCAGGAGGCCCTCAGACCGGCATCCAGCCATGCCAAGATTGGCACCCGTCCCACAAACATACACGCACACACACACACTCACCCACACCTTCGCTCGCGAACTGCACCGTGGCTCCAGGCGCCGCACCACCGGGGCTCTCTGTGCGTGTTTGTTTACGTGTGCGCGCTTCCACTTTTCTCCACTTTTCGCGGATCACAAGAGACAAACGCTGAGGGGAACGTGTGAAAGACACCGCAGCCCTTCGCACAGGCGGTGAGAGGAAAGAGCAGCAATCAGTTTTCGCGAAACTACGGCTGCGGTTCACGTATCCGTTCCAGCACGAGCGGCTCCTGTTATTTTCCCTCATCCCGCCGTCCGTGGAGGGAGAACCTGGGATGTTAGGAATTAATGACATGGGGAAAGAGCGTCTCCATTCCGACACTCTCTGCCTCGCAGACTTTTTTTTTTTTTTTTTTTTTACAAATTATTTAGCAGCTGAATAATTATCTGTCTCAACGAATGTGTCGGGGACGGAGAAGAGACTCGTTGTCATTTCAGAACGGTACCGCGTGAGAAAATGCGGTTCCCGGTTGACGGGAACACGATGATAAATGTTAAACCTTTCACTTCCACCTTCCTCTCCTCGGGAGATCTTGTTTCTTCTGGATGTGGGCCTGGAATATCTGTATATCCTGCTCAGCCATCAAGAGTTTCTCCGGCCTTTTTTTGTAGTTTGGCAAACTCGTGACAGATCTGTGTTTTGATTCTTTTACGGCTTCCACTGCCTTTCCGCTTGTTTTCTCATGGTGAAACCACTTGTGTTGTCAAAAATAGATACATCAGCATTCAGCAAGACTTTCAGGCCATTATGTTTAGTACAAAGTGTCAAGCAGTGTGTACTTTATTCATAGTCAACATCACACACTGATTACAAGATTATGGCTGTACGAATTTCGCCTAAAGGCAAGTGTGTGCCACGAGTCTAGGGGTAGCTGATGCCAATCAACAGTGGTCCAGTACAGGGTACCTGACAGCTGCCCACAGGGGCACCTACAGGATGCTTACGGGTAACTACAGTCCACCTCATGTTCCAACAGCTTGTCAGACCAACTGTTTGCAGCCATGACTTCATGCACTTGTTTTCTCCATGACTTACCAGGCTCTCAAGTCAAAAAAGTGAGAAATGTTTAGAAGACATCCTGTTCTCTTCCTTGAGGTTTGTGGACATTTGTTTTGATACCTACCACGGCATTCCAGGTGTAGACTTTCTGGTGTGATGGGTCACTTTGGAAAATCAATACTCTGAAAACTAAAAAAAAAAAAAAAGATAATAGACTTTTAGAAGTTGCCACACCATGTTGCACCAACAGTAGTAAATGGAGGCATCGTTGAATTGGTGGGAAATTACTGTTATTTGGGGTTTGTTCAAATATTAGTCATTTTGAGCTACATTTTGTTTGCGCAGAAAAAAAAGGTCCAACAACAGCTGTAATTCTTAAAGAAACTGAGAGTTTTAATGTGTCATCATTTCACACATGATAACAAAAGTCTTAATGCACTTCTTTTCTTGTTTTGTGTTATTGCGTGGTACAGAAATCTGTCTCTGATCAACGAAACCATTTTGGGTAATCTGGATTAAGTGGCTGTTAAGAGGCACATTCTGTCAGGTTATGCTGAGACCATCGTCTCTATGGAGAGTTTCTGTTGCTTCCTTCTGGTCGTCGGTATAAAATGTCAGCTGTGAAGACCAAGAGACGTAGAGTTTCCTTCTCAGCAATGGCTACTGTTTTGCTCAATGACTTAAAAATGAGCATTTGGAGTTATTGTATTTTTGTTGATGTTGAATGCTTGAACTTTGGCTTTTCTGTTGACTATTCTCTTTCTTTCATTGGATGATTTCTGCAGCTGGATGGTTGCAGATTTGTGTAACCAAATTAAACCAAGCTCATGTTTCCCTCTAAAATGCATTAATATTCCACAAGCTCCAGTCCCCATGTGAACATGAGAGGTCTCGACCTCTGACCTAAAGCAACAGTGTGTATAATCACTCTGCTATCCACCTCTCTTGATAATCGATCTTCACCTTCTTTGGACCTAGCACCGCATGGAAACCAATTAACATTTTAAATGCCTACAAATATGTATAAATTGTTAAATCAAAAATACATTAGAATATGTATGTTGTGAGTCCCACCTGAACAGCTAATGCAAATTAGTTTTTAATTATTATTTTTGTTTATTTCTCCTTTCTTGCTTTTTTTATATGAAAGGATGTTTTGCATCACAGTTGTTCACCTTTTTCTGCATGTAACTCTTAAGTCATTTCGGTGTGCACGCTTTTTTTTCCCGATAAAAGTCCAAACTTTTGGATTCACACGTTCCTCTTTAGGGACACATCAGCCTGGGAGGATGTTTGCTGACAAAACGAGATTTTCTTTAATTTTCTTAACCAAATCACGAGTCTGTTCCGCCGTTTCTCTTTCCCCCTGAGCTCTGTGCTGCTAATGTCATTGCCTGTGTCCTCTGGGCCAATTATGCTGCTGCTATTGTCAGACGAAGCTACATATTGTTTCAGCAATCAGTACCAGTGTATGACAGCATGCGTATGGGATAACGGGCATGAGTAGAAATTAGTATCTGGCGCGATAAGTATCTGTCCAGTAGAGGGTGGAGAGGAGAGGAGATTGAAAGATAAAGCAAAGAGAAAGAAAGACCTGACTCCCGTCTTTCTGTCTTTTCGAGGCCCAGCCTGTCTCTAATCAGGGAGACGCGGGGGACGACTGCACTCAATTATTCCCTCATTAGTCAGCAAATAGGAGAGGCCACTGAAAGCCCCGTCTCTCTTTGTCTCCTCATTACTCTGTCACCGCGTAGACATTCGTGGCCATTGTTCTTATATATTCTGGCATTTTGAGATGGATTTGAGCAACTCTGTGTCTCAGGAAAGTCTTTGATTGTAAATGTCAAAATGGTAATGAACATTGGGGTGGCAAAGCCAAGCTAAAAATGCAGACTGATGCTGCTAATCATTTGTTTCCTTTTCTGGAAAAAACTAGAGAGGAAACAAATATCAGGTTTTATTTATTTATTTATTTATTTAACAGCAGCTTTCCAAAGGAGCTTAGATGGAAATGACTGACTTCAGCAGCGAAGGAACTACTAATGGGAACAAAAAGGGACGTCGGTGATACCTTGGGCAGTAAAATTATCATTAAAAGCATCGCTAGTTCTAAAGACTCAACCGATCATCTGTTTGGGTTGCAGACTTTCTATAACATTGATTCATTATTCTATTTTCATTTTATTATTTCATTGGTTAATACTAAACCTGACAACAATTTAAAAAGTAATAAAAAAAATGCAGGCTGGAGTTCGGGATGATTATGACGTATTACTTTGATAAATAAATACTGAAATCTTGCAGATATTATAGCACAGAAGCAACCAGGAAAAATGGGTCGTTTCACAGGAAGAGCCGGTGAGGCACAATGAAACCAGAGAACAATAACACACACAGGAGGAGGTGAATGGTGGCATGGGCTGCAGGTGAGGGAGTCACAGCTGAGACAGAGAAGAAACAGGATCCAAGAATTAACAAATCAAAAGGGGAAAAGTCAAACACCAACAGATCCAGCAGCAACGACTGACTGATAGCAAAGTTGTCAAAAAATAATCAATATCTTCATTCATTCATTTCATCTATAGTAGTTTATCCATCTTCCTACTTTGGTTTGGTACACACATCTACAAATACAGACTCCAGTTGATCTTTGGAGAAAATATGAAGTAAAATTACCATAAACACAGAAACTGTGCAGGGCTGTTGCTAACCACATATGTTAGGGAACGTATTTTCCTGCTACTTGCTCAAACTGAATCCAAAGTACGCACGTTGTTCACTGTTGTGCTAAGTTAGAGCTCTAAACTTTGATGGCCTGCAGCTGAACCGGGTTACAGTAACCAGTTTGACTAAATCTGACAACAAAATTTCACTAACACTGCACTCTGCCTGAAACACACCAATAACAAACTTTTCAGCCCTCAAGGTGTGTGCTGTGTCTCTGTCAGACTGACAGCATGGGCATGAATAAATTGGTACTATCCTGACTATGCTCTATGTTAAACATGGGAAGGATATATAGATAGGTGAATAATTAGTATTTAACGAACAAATACTTATTTGCATATTATGGGATACGTTCTGCTTGTTTTTGTTGAATGGCTTTATGCATTTCTGCATAATTTCATGATCTCCTGAAGACTTCAGTGCATTTGTTCTGAGATAATTCTCCCAAATTCATATGTTTTTATCATAAATATTACCCGTTTTTCATCCTGATGCAGACGTGGTTTCTGCCCTCAGCTATGCAATGTCAAACACCTGTGTGTGTTGGTGTGTATGCGTGTACAGAGGCAATGCGGAGGTCATGTCTAGCCCCACGGCACTTCATTAAAATGCATGTACTTTTGGAGAATCTGTGTGTGTGTGTGTGTGTGTGTGTGTGTGTGTGTATGTGTGTGTGTGTGCGCGCGCTACTCTCGTGTTCACATAACTGTTTACATAATTGATGAATATGATAATGACACAAGCTGGCACTGTACTTGTGGGCATTTGTGCGAGTGCACAGATGTAGGTCTGAGTGTACACGGGATTATTTCTTTTAGGCGTAAGGTAGATGAAACCTCTGTCGAATCGTCATCTTGGCCCTGACAGTTTGACCACTGACAGACAGCACTTTGTTCAGCTGGCAGAGAGGCAGGCATACAGACAGGCATGCAGGTAGACAGACATGCTGACAGCATATGGTGCGAGACAGGAGACCTGCGGACCCATGTGGTAGTCAGAAAAACCCCTTTCCTCCCTCTTTCTCCCCCACTCGCCCCCTTGGCATATGCCGTGCGTGGTTGGCTGTGCGCCACATGCCGAGCTGATGCCCTCGGCACGGCTGGGGCTCCGTGCCACCTGTGCCACTCGCTCCCACCGCAGCGCCCCCCCCCCCTTGCCCCCCAACACTAGCTCTCTGTCTGCACCTGTGTCTGCCGTGGGAGAGAGAGCTGGAAAAGGCAAACATAGGCATCATGTCGTCCCCCTAATCAGTTCACTGGCCTAGCTGATGCTGTTTTTTTTTTCAAGTTACCTTATAAGATCCCAAGTGAGAGGTTTGATTTTGTCCTATTTGTACTATATATATATATATATATATATATATATATATATATATATATATATATATATATATATATATGGTTTTGCGTTTTGATTTTAGGCACATTTTAGCATGATCTGTTCACCGTGCATTAATTTATTTGGCGATTTATATGTGTTTTATTTCTATCATTCTGCAGGGTCGGCCATAAGTTTCCATACGTAGAAAAAAATTAACATTTTATATCGGACAACCGTTTTTATTTTTGTGGGACTCTGTGCACGTCTTGGACCACTTTGTGGTTCACCTGCAACATTTCCAGTTTTGCCACATTTCCAGTGTTGTGTGTGTGATGCTTGTTCCGTGTTTTCTGTTAAAGTTTCGTGCAACCATGCGACTGCTTCCCGATTTATTTATTCAAAGAACTGAAATTATACTGACGGCTGCATCAGTAAAATTTAAATTCTTTGCTCTTCTGTCTAACGCTTCTTCTTGGATATCTGAAATATAAAACAAATATGCATTTTACATTCTCCTATGTATGGAAACTTACGGTTCTCCCTGTAATAGCAATGACTATTTAATTTTGCAAAAAAAAAGAAGATATTTTAAAATTTTTATATTTTATATTTAGATTTAAAAAAAAATACATCAATTTAAAAAATGGCACTCAAGAAAAGGATTTTAAAAATCTAAATCATAATTTTTTTAGATATTTAGCACAAATAAAAATGACCTGTGAATAATAACATTTTACTTATTCATGTATTTATTTATTTGCTGACAGATGAGTCTTACTTTTTTAATTCAGAAGAAACTTTTTAAGTGGATTAAATTGACCTGTCTGCTGCTCATTTAAGCTTTACTTCCTAATAAGATGAAGTATTGTCTCTGCAGCTTTTAATTTTTCTATGTGATTATTTTTAAAGAACCTTGAGATACATTAATTTTTTAAAAACTTCCCAATGTCTTTGTGCTTCATTTTTCTGAATGCGTAAATCAAAAAATGCACTAATCTAACGTGAAGGCCAACTTTAAGTGCTTCTTATCTATGAAGCATTCAAAAGGTTATTGGGTTGTCAGCAGTTATGCTCCATTATTATTATAACAGATGCTCTGCTAGAGGTTGAACTACTAGAAGAAGCATTCAAGAGGAAGTTGTGTTTAGTGGTGGATTAGAGTTAAGACACCTAGAAGACCTGCTGAAGTCACCAGCTTTCAGGACAAAACCCCCCCAACAAAACAGCCAATCTAACCAGTTGTGTTGTGTTTTTCTCTTTTATGATTAAAATTAAAGCAGAGCTCAAATAAAAACAACATAATTCAAAATGTAAATTTCTCCAGCATCAGACACAGGCCTTTTGGCTGCGTCTGGTGCGACGGTCCAGATGTGCTGCTAACATTACAGCGAGACAGAAATCGGATTATGCAGGATTTAGTAAGCACATGTCTCGACAGCTCTGAACAACGCCACATCAATATTGACGGGTTGCCAAATGCACACATTGTGCGGGGCTACATTATGACGCTAGCTCCAAACAGCCCAGCTTTTCCATATAAATGATGTGGAGCGTTGCTGAAAACTTTGTGTTTGTAAGTCAAGTCCTGTTTTGGGAAAATAACCCCGCTGCTTGAAAGTGTAGTTTGCTTTTGGATCAAGTTCAGCATAAAAGGGATAGGAAGAGATTTGAGAGAGTGTGTGTGTGTGTGGGTGTGTGTGTGTGTGTTACAGGGAGGAAAAAATTAAAGGGAGAGAAGAAGATAAAGCAACAAGGCTGCAGGTTGCGTGCAAACTGGGCAGGTAAACAGAAAGAGGAACAAAAAGACTCTTATCTACAGGTCCTGCAAAGAGTTTCTGCAGGCTACACTTTTGTTCAGCCACAGAGTGGTTGAACAAACTCTGCATTATGCAGCAGGATTGTGGTCGATCTTCAGTGGAAACATGATTCATCTGCCCCGAGCGTTCGCAACGAGAGAGAGAAAAAAACTGTGATTAATAACGTCAATCTCATCCACAGTGACAAACCCTCAGCTGCCATTTCGTCATAATTCATAGCTGCCCTGAGAAAAGCAGCGAACGTCCCAAATAAATCCAAGATAATCCCCCAAATCCTCAGGTCCTTTACCACAACTGACCTCCCCACACACACACACACACACACACACGTTCTCATCCAGGTTAGCTGGCGAGGCAGGACGCAGCACACCTGACCCCACGCTGATGTTTCCCCACGCAGTGCCAAAATGAAAGGTTACCACACTTTATGCGCTTGATCACACATACACACACATTTTCATTTCGCTCTCTCATTCAGTCTGAAGTAAGCAGGGCAGTTTAGCAGTAAGCTCACACAACCACACCTGACACTCACTCACTCGCTCAGGTGTGCCTGCTTCAGTCACAGTTGGCCGGAGCAATCATCGGAGAGTTTGTTGGATCAGCTGCTGGGTGAGAAGACTAAATGTAAGATGGATTCAGGCCAGAGAGAATGACGGCCAAGAGATAAACAAGTTAACAAGTGACAGATGAGCTTCACAGATGACCACAATTTACCCCGGTAACTCTCAAAAGACAGTGGTTATGAGACGGGAATGACTTTCTCTCTTGTAAATTATCAGGAAAAAATATTGTGCATCGCTAATGCAAAAAAGATGTAAATTGCTCATATTGATTCTAAACAGTCACATATTTGTCTTGTCTTTAAATGAAAAGCATAGAACTAATCAGTATGTTCACGGGGTGCAAAAGTTACTTTTTATTTCATCAGATGTACAACAGAATATGTCCCCGAAGAACAAATTAATAGTAAGTTTAATCCAGTCTTGACTGATTGAGTTCTGTTTTTTTTTTTGTCAACAAAGTGACTTAATTGCTGGAAAATATTTTAAAGGATGCAAAATTATCAGCTTACTGATTTAAACCAGCAAGAAAACCCTTCTGATAGGGTGTGGCAGGGATGACCCGTACCTGTTTCTGTTTCACATGGGTGTAAAATGCACGCCGTTTAAAAAAAACTTCGCTAAAAACCAGAGAGAGGAATCACTAAAATAATCTAAACAGACATTTTTTTCTATGCTACAGCTTTATTCTGCTGTTCTGAAAGACATAACATTTACAGAAGCATGTTTTAAATTCAGATTATAATTTCCTGACTGCACCTTGGTGACTTACACAGACGTAACCAAAGGTTTGTGAATCAGCTACTACAAAAAGGCAGATCTCCCCTTTGTGGCGGGTTTTACTCACTAAGTCCTATAAATACTACAGTTTAGTCACCTCGGTACAGATGAAAAGCCTGCACACACCACTTACTACGTACTATCAAGCCCCTCCGCTGCTGAGGCTGATGTTTGTCCAGGTGGATTGCTGTACAGTGTGGAAATCCCCTTCAGCAGGAGGAAAAGCAGAAAACAGAATCCTAAAAGAGAAGGAAAGTGTCTTTGGGATGCACTTTTTTTACGTGGAAAAAGTGAAAGCGAGTGATGGGAAAGAGCAACAAAGACTCACAAACAAATCGCCTGCTCTTTAAACACAGACGCAGCTCCAAATCGAGAAAATGCTGAGATCAGCTTTGGCTGTCAATCCTCCCGCTTACTTCCATGAGCGCAAACAAAACACAGCTGTGTGTTTAGAATGACAATGGACACCCGAATTCAACTTCCATATTTTCCTTCGGCGTATCTTCAGCTGTTTTGATTATTTTCTGTTTTACCACTTCATGGGGATTTTTAATTTTTTTTTTTTTTTTTACTTTCATTCATCTTAAAAATTCTAAGATACAAATTTGTGATTATGAGCCACAAACTTTAGCTGGATTCAGTGATTTCATTCTGAAACAGCATTAATAATAATGAGAGTGAATAACATTATGAACAGAATCATTTTCTACAAGTTTGGGAAAAATAATCCACACAAATTAGTATTTAAAGATCAGCAATTAAGCCCTAAATATATAACTAGCCACACCATTGGAAAGGCCTATTTTGTTCCTTTAAATATTTATTCTCTTTTTCTATACAACCATAGATGTATTTCAATTTAAACGGTGACGGTTGTGTTCTACCAAAGAACACTAAAAATAAGCAGCTAAACTCAAATTAGGCAATTATCAGTAAGATTGTTGGCTAGAGACAGAAGTTTTGACCTCTCATGAGTCTTGGCACAAGATTTGATGGACAGCATTTTAAGGACATCACATGGACTTAGGTTTGGGCTTTAACTAGGCCATCCTAACACACAAATATACATTGATCCAGACATTTCCATTGGAGTCCTGACCATATGTCTAGGGTGATCGTCCTCTACCCCACCCTAACTGGACAGCTTCCCAATATTGAGTCCCACAGCATGTTACCGCTACCACCATGTTTCCTGTGCAGTGTTACTTTTGTAGAGCAAAAAGTATAGTTGACTGTAGAATTACACAGTGAGTGGGATGCTGAGAATATGGGATTTAGTATGGCTTTTCTGCATTGTAAGGACAGTGCATAGTTTTTAGTAATCTTTGAGTTTATGTGCCACTTTACGACGGCCTGTCAAAGAAAATCCCAATGAAATGCATGAAATAATAATGAGTCCATAATGTGAAAAATAAATTAATGAGGTATGAATACTTTTCAGAGGCACTATCCGTCCATCCATGTCCAGCAGCCATTGGGCGAGAGGCGGAGGAGACCTTGGGCAGGTCGCCAGTCCACAACAGGACAAACGAGAGCGCATACACTCACACCTAACAATGAGTAAGTGGCCTCCTCAGCCATCAGAGGGAAAAATGACGCAACTCAACAGTAAACGTACTCCTGTCCCACTTTTTAATAAAGGGCTGCCAGCTTAAAAGTTACAAAAACAAAAGTGCCGGCTTTAACACTGGGGGAGGGGGGGGGGGAAATAATAACGTGTTACAGTGACTTGCAAATCATTGCACTGTGTTTCATTCTCTTCCTGCAGTGCAACTAGGAAGATGTGCAGAGATGTCTACAAATATTGTAAGTAAAAAAGTAGTAAATAAAATCAGAGTTGCATAGAAATACTGGCTATCAGAGTTGCTTCCCGTTCTTAAAAGCAATTCCTAACGCAAACAGTACTAAGAACAAATCGGCAGAAGAGAAACAGGCCTACCGAAAGCGCCGCTAATTCATTCACTCACTTCCTGACTCGGCTTCCCAGGTGAGGACTTGAGCCTCGACCACCTCTTGATCTCGATGTGCGGAGACCCGCGTCTCTTTGAAATGGGCTCCACGCTCACCAAGCGCAGAATTTCATCTTCGTCTGAAGATGAATATTTATACGTACATTTGTATGCAGGTTTGCAAACTGAAATATAGATACCAAATTAAATATCTGGAGCAGTGATGATGTACTCGACTTGGCAGATTTTTCTCCTCCTCATTAAAATCTAAATAATTTCTCATATATCCTGCAGGTAGCGATGGGGAAATTTCCTCTCCAGCAGTATTTTGCCAGTGTTTGATAATTGATGTGAAACTTTTGATGCAGTACTATTACACGTAACAACAAAGTCCAACTGTGGATTTTTTTTGTATATCTTTTTTTTTTTTTGCTCAGTTAAATGCACACTGTTGTGTAGCAAAAATAAATACCAATTGATCTTCTTTCATGTATTCAAATGATCATAAATATTTAGCAAAATCTTGTTTAGCAAAAAGCCTTAGAAGAGCAAAAAAAACACTCAAAAAAATTTACATTTTATTGTGAAACTAAACGTTCTCTCATCACGTCAAGCTCCAGAAATGATCATTTAGCTGATGTCTAACCACTATTTCTGAAAAATTAACCAGCAACTGGCTGTAAAAGTAAAAAAAAATTCATACTGTGAAAAAGTTCATATGCTTTGTCACTCATATCAGATACATTTTTACTCAAATAAAAATCATCGTCCTAAAAAAATTACTCAAGAAAAAGAAAAAAAAAACCCTACTTGACAAAAAGTAGTCCTGCTTTCGTCCTGGTAGCTGTTTGATCATAACATCTGATTTAATTTGTGAAAATGATCTTATGAGACAAACCAAATGGTAAAGATATGTGCGAATTCTAGTATTTTAGAGAATATTATTACTCAAGTAAAAGTAAAAAGAACAGTGAATTCAAATGACTCTTTCAAAGTTAGTTAAGAACCACCTCTAGAAATCAGATGGGTGGTAACTAGCTTTCTGACTTTTACAAAAATAAAATTCCCTTTATGAACTCACATTGGAGTTGCAGACGTTGCTTTCGCGCGTTTATCTTGGCCTGGGTTTGCTGCTCCGCACATCAGATCCTCACTCTGCTGGATCGTCGGCAGGGTTCTGCTCTTTTATTCCATAACACTTTTACGCATTTATCTATTTTGCTACCCAAGGATTAATACAACTATCCTTTCTGATTAAATTATCTGCAAACAAAAAGCAGAAACAAAACAAGAGCTCCTAAGCATTGGGCTGTGTCTCATTGCTCGTCCTCCAATGTCTCTGTGTTGGCCTATAATGGACTGCTGATCTGTCCAAGGCGTCTCGCCTCCTGTCACTGAAACAGACTGCACGTTGCAGTCGTGTCTCCTTATGCAAATGTTTGTCAGAAATCACCTTTGACCCGTCTTTCAAAGCCGCACAGTTGTTGTTGTTGTTGTTGTTGTTGTTGTCACTGATGATGCCGTTATTTTGTGACACTGGTCATGTTCCTGATTTTGGAACATTGTTGTGTAGAAAAAAAAAAAAAAAAAAAACTCCCAATACTCTGAAAACGTTTCCAGGAATCTCCATGGCATAACAAGGCAGTCTTACTGTAAACATTAAGAAACAAAGCTAAACTTACATATTCTCTCTCCCTTCCTCTGCTGCCGACAGCATACCGGTGGAGTCCCACACACTACATACCACACACACGTCAACGCATGCACACGTGCAACACGTTTTTTCCCCCCCACATCTCTGCGGTCCAACATTCGACCCGTTACACTTTAAATAGCCTCGCCACTCAGGCCGTATCACCTGATTGGTATCCGCTGACACTGAGCAGCTATTAGCCACGTGAACCTTGACCCCCTGCTTCTTTGTCTAACCGCGGAGTCGGAAAGAACGCCGCGTATGAAAACTTTGAAAATCTACAACGCTTAGGAAAAAAATAAAACATAAAAAAAAAAAAATCCCTTCTGTAAGATGTGTGGTAGTGGTTGAATGAATTAAATGCAGCTAAAGTAATAAATTAGTTATATTAGTTTTTGTTTTTTTTTTTATCACAGAGGGTAATTACAAGAGAAGGGTACAATCCCAGAGAAATACCGCTTTGATGCATGAGAGCTCTTGATCTCGTCTTATCCCAACTCTGTTATACATCTAAAAGATAAAGATTTGTTATTCATGACTTACATGAGATGCTTTATGTGAATTAATCTGTTTTAATGCTATGCTAGCTGCTGAACATTCCAGGTGTTTGTGCTTTCGGAGCGGTTTTTCTTTTGATTTAGTTTTTTTTTTTGTGCTTTTGTTTTGTTTCTGTACAAGTTTGACTACAACAGAAAAAGCCAGACATCCACTGTCTTTTGTCTACAGTGGATGAATAAATTCAAAAGTGTATTCTTTCAAACATGTGCTCAGTTAAACATATTTGCAAATGAAAGTGGTTGAAAAAAAATATATATTTATTAGCATCTGAGATAATTCTTGATGCTTACTTGTCTTCAACAAACAGCTTGGTGTTACGGAGCATATTTCAGGTGGTATCTAAATGAAATAGATATTTTCTACATTTTCTATAAAAAAGTTGGATAGTTATAATTAGTAGAGGTGAATTTGCAAACAATGTGATGTCCTTAAAAAGCTGTGAATGTTTTCATGCTGTCTTTAACTTTGATAAACCTTGCCCTGCTCAACAATTCATTTAAACAAGTATGGATCTTTGTGAGGTGGATTTCACTGCGTTTAAAATAAATTGTAAAAATGAGGCTATCAATATTTCTCTACGTCTGCTGAAGTAATATATTCTTTATTGTGTGTTTAATGCTAACTGAACAGAAAAAGCTTTCACTGTCCCACAGAGGGGAAATCTGGTACGATTATTTTATTTTTATATGTACGTAATGATGTGAATATGTACTAAAATTAAAAAAAACACAACAGTAGTTGCAATACAGCACATCAATTCAGTACAAACAGATACATAACATTTCATTATTTTTACTTTGACACTCAGAGTTAAGCAAAAACAAATAAGTTTCTGATGATGTTCACAAGCTGACTTTTGATTATCATGTTATCATGTAAGAGTGTTTAATGCAAATCTTTTAGTTCCCACATCATAACTGTTTGGATCGTTAATGATATTTCTCATTTCGCTGTATTTCCAAGCAGCCAAATTTGTCTTTTTTTTTTTTTTTAAAAGGGAGGGAAAAGTTTTGGAACCTTCTTTCAGCCAGCTGCCCAGCGGTGTGCAGCAGCAGGTGGAAGAGAGACGGAGCATGGGTCTGCTCTTCTCTGCGACCTGTGGTGCGTTCTCTGGCATCTCACTGCTCACCATAAGAGCAGCGTGACTGCAAATCTTTTAAAACTGCCATGAATCCACTGGGGAACTTTGCTTTAAATGCAAAAAAAGTCAGACAGTTTCTCTGTCCTCTTTGATGTTCCTCGTCTTGGACAATTGTTTCAATTGGAGCTTATTTAGGGCGCTATCGGTACTTTTCTGACCTCTAAAACTATGTATGCCTTGCTTTGTTGCCCAAGTTTCTGCCGTTTTTGACTCCAGATACAAAGGTCATTTCCTTCTATTTGGGGCTTATTGAAGTGAAAACCAGCAAACAGACTGTTAATGATATTCGTAGATAAAAGAAAAAAAAAAGTGATGGGTAGCTCCTTCAGTATCTGGAGTCGTTACCTTGCCGCAGCTCCAGAAGCGACGGGCGAGGCTGCAGCATTTTCTGCCGCTTTTCTTCTTCTACTGTTCCCAACGCAGCCTATAGCAGAGCTGCTGGTTCGCGTTTAACCTTGGTCTCAATGTCACTCACAAGCCTCGTGTTTTTCTTCAACCAGCCGCCCTCCTCTTCCTCCCGCCCTCCCTTCCACAACACCACCACCACCGCCACCACCACCACCGCCACCACCCCTCAGCTGGTGTGTTTGAGCTCCTCAGCGGGGGGCCTGCAGGCAGCGCCACAGATACGCGCGAACTCTCTGTATCCATCTGACGTGCACGCCTCTTCGGGCTGCTCTCTGGATGTGCTAATGTGATAATTGAGTATTCCAAGTTCCGCCTGCAACTGTGTCACCGTGCTGCCCGACATGCACTCGCGCAGGCTCGCGCGCGCACAAACACACGCACAGACAAACATCACACAGCCGGTTTGTCTCAGAATAGCTGCATCCTTTCTCGACAACATTCTTCAGCCTGAGCTGTTTTGAATAGTTACTGTGAACTCCTGCAGAGATTAAGCATGTCTTTGTTTTTGCATTCACATATGTTACATAGGATACATATGTTGCTCTTTTTTTGTGTGTTAGTGCATATTTTGCACATTTAAAGTAACACACTGCTTCTGTAAGTGGCGTAAGAAAGGCAACTAGATGACGGGAGATATTTTTGTCATTTGAGTTTCATGAAATAAAGATGCATGGAAAGCACAGATGCTGTCGCATTTCTCCTTCTCCTGGCTGCACACTGCCATTCAGCTGACTTAAAGGCAGCTGCTCCCTTCTTTACATTGTCTGTTCGGACATATTTTCCATTTATGACGGGCAGTCAGGGTGTGAAAAGTAAATTATCATAACTCATCACTCCGACTTAAGTAACATTGTAAAACTGCAGCAGTAAAGCTGCAGGTTGGTGGAACCAGAGCAGAAATACTGACTTTTTATTCACTGAATGCACATGTGCCGAACTCAAGGCCCGGGGGCCAAATCGGGCCCGCCATAAGTTATTATGTGGCCCTCTAGTCTAGAAGGACAGAAGTAAAACTTTCGAGATTACATTTGTGTCCTTAAATATTATTTTATTGATCAAATCGAAGCATTTTTATCTGTATTGCCAAATTACATCAATGTGAAAAGATGCTAGATAATATTTAGTTTATAGAAGTTCTCATCGAATGCAGAGACAGCTATTCATTGATAGTGTAGCGTTTTGTTAAACTGTTGACATTCGTAATTTGGATATGGACCGAAAAGAAAATAAATTTGATGCCTCCGATCTAATGTGAGGTTTGTGGATTTACAACGCTGCTTTGTTACGAGCAGAATAACAACGTTACAATATTCCGGGGAAAAATATACTTAGCTGGTATTTAGTATGAATATTTTGACATCAAGACATAACGATTTCCAGCCATAACTCTTCAACATTCCTTTGCAGGCGAACATAAAATCTTCTGGATTTGTGCATATTGAGAAAACTGTGTTATTGTGTAGCTCTGTGTTAGAAAATCATTAGTTCTGAGTTTAAACCCAGCTTTCCTCGCACATTTGTTTTCATGCTCGTTATTCTGGGCTATGATACGTCTGCATTTACACCTAACAGACATTTAAAAACACGTTGATTAACATTTTTAGAGCGAATAAATACTGATTTTAGCCTAAACATCTGAGGAGTATTTAGACCTTCTTTAGAAGTAGTTCCAACCACAAAATTCTCATCTTAGAATATAAGATTAATGGCATCATCTTAGACACTCGTTTTATGTTTCTAATGTTGGGTAAATACCAGGATGGAGTAAATCTGTGCAACTCCGACTCAAAAGTTATCAGCTCGTCGTAAGGCTCTCGTGCAGATACAGTTTGGATGCAGAACCCCGTCCTGACAAATGGATGACAACACATGCTCTTTCCTTCTCACTCTGCAGGCGGATAAAACAGAAGTGAAGCCTTCTGCAGGAGCCACCAGTGCGCTCAGGGACACAGCGAGCAGCACCCAGGGACCGGCACCTGGTCCCCCTGCCCGCGCTCCGAGGAGCAGCGAACTGAGGAGCCAGCAGGTCACCGTTTCACCGAGAGGCTCCAGGCAAACACATCACAGGCAAAAAAAAAAACCCAGAGAAGCACTCTGGCTTTCAATATTGATCACCTCTTGCACATTCACTCAATCACACACACACACACACACACACACACACACACACATCTCATGTCAGAGAAATCAATGAACAGACAAATTTATTCTGGCTGCAAACCAAGTAAGTCTAGCGGTATTTGTGTGTGTGTGTGTTTTTTTTTTTGTTTTAGTTTGGAGCTCGGGTGGATATTCAAGACTGGGAAGAAAAAAAAAAGGAAAAAAAAAAAAAGGGAGCAAGTTGGAGTTGAGGAGTCGGATCCAGAAAGTTTCTGTGAATATTTTTCGACAAACGATCGAGGAGGTGGTGGAAGGGACTATATAGGGAGCGAGGGAGGGAGGAGAGGAGGCGTTGACGAGGCGTTGTCGAAGAGAGAAGAGAGGAGGAGATTAGGGTTGGCGGTTCGCTGTCGAACCAGCGTCGATACAACGGCAGCATTTGCCTAATCCTTTGGTAATGGGAGCTTAGCGGCCTCCTCGGACACACAAACACTCCCACCGCCTCCTCCTCCCGCGGCTCCTTCTTCTTCTTCTTCTTCTTCCCTGCCCTCTTCCCGTCTCATTTACATGACATTAGAAACATTAGGGCGACTCCAACAAGGCCCCATTGTGTGCGTGTTGGTTTTGGGTCCCAGCGAGCCGGAGCCGGAGCTTTGGAAGAGAGGAGAGGAGTGGAGCAAGTCAGGACATCACAGAGGCTCGTCCGCTGTTTTGTCCCGCTCGAGATGGTGTGTGTGTCTCTAAAGGGCCCGTTGAAAGAGCGACGGAGAAAAGTGATAAATGGGCCTCAGTGTGTCCAGAGCGAGCGATCTGACTGCAGATGCGTCTCCACGGAGAGAGAGAGAGAGAGAGCGTCCCGGGCGTCTGTAGGCTGCGTGGGCTCCGGGCCTGGAGAGAAGGGCTGTTTGTTTTCCCCTCCGATAATTAGTTCGACAGAGGAACATGAAAAGCGGCGTGGAAATGATGTGTCATGGAGAACTCGCGCCATAAGATTTGTTTGTTTTTTTTTTTTTTTCCATAACCGCAGTTCAAACAACGAGGTGACAGAAGAGAGGAGAGAGAGAGAAAAAAAGAAGCATTGCACCTCATTGGAAGCTGTTTATGTGACAAACACTTTTATTACCATGAAAATATGCGTCTTTTTTTTTTATCTAAGAAAGCTTTTTTTTTTTTTTTCCACCCATGACTATCTTTGGGATTAATGTGGATAAATCTGATAATGGGTTGTGCATAAGCACTGAAAAATTGCAGCCTTTGAAATGAAAAGTGAAGGGAAACAAAGATCAGAATGGTTTCGCACACATTCATTGCTGCACTGACTCAAAAACACGAATGTAAATAGAGTTTTTTTTTTTTTAAGACAAACTCTTATATTTTATTTTTTTGGAAAATGTGTTTATGCGTTTGTAAAACAAATCATGCATAAAAACAAGAAGTGTAAAAAAATAAAATAAATGTTGGAACTAAGCAGACAAAAAGAGACATTTATAGAAAACGTCCAAGACATTACGTTAAAGACGAAGGGGGCCTTTTTTAAAGTCTGCAGAGAAAATATATGTTTTACCAAAACATTTTTCAATGGATAAAAAACTAATTTCAATTAGCTTTTTACGCAATATTTTGTCCCTTTTATCCAGTTTTATATAGCATTAAAGCGAACAAATATTATTCACATGGACATGATGTTGAAATCACAAAAACTATTGTAAACAGATAAAAATACTGCAAATGTTTGCGTTTGTAATTTAAGCTTAAAACAAAACCGTCTGCTACAGTAACACGTGCCAGAAGCCGTACACATGCAGCAAATACATATTGGTTTCTTTTGACGATAAGTAAAATAGTTTGGTGAGAGGATTTCTACGCATCAGTCGTGTTTACACTCACAGAAGCTGACATGTTGAAACACATTGACATTGCTTTCATTGTTAAGACAAAGTTTGGAAAACTCTGCTGCTGCGTATCAAACTGCAGACACATTCACAATCACAAAACAAGAAGAAGAAGAAGAAGAAGAAAAACCAGCAACAGTCCTCTGTGTTTCTCGGCTTTTTCTCCAACTTTCCTCCTTTCCTCTCGCTTTCATTTAGTCCCATAAAGCGCAGTTTTCAGTTGGCTTCAAAGCTCCGTGCCGAGCTCAGTTGGGGGCCTTCAAAGCCCCCTGTCTGTCGGCAGGTTTTAGGCGCAGAGAAAGCTTCTTGTTCTTTAAGGATTTGGCTCACAAATAACGCCCAGCCAGGGCCAAGGCAACTATAGCTTGCACCCTGACAGGATGGTACAGGCGAACCGGTGCATTTCACTGATGTGTTTTGGGGGGCTGTTCCTGCATCTGTCCGAGTGAGTACCTGCTCTGTGTTCATTTTATTTGCCTTCTTTGCTTTGAGGTTGTTTTTTTTTTCTGTCTTTTTTCCCCCTTCTCTCTTCTCCTCCATACTGTCCTCATCGTTGAAATGCTGCCTGTGCTTTACAAGACATTTACCATGAGGCTGCTTGCACTAGACATCATCTCGAAGCTATTCATCTAGTAGTTTCACACTTTCAACCCCTAATTGTCTTATTGCATTATTATTTAATACATGCACTGTCTATATATATATATATATATATATATATATATATATATATATATATATATATATGTGCAGGGAACTGGCTGTTTCTTCGTTTTAAAGAACAAAACCGTCTTTGAGTTTCTTTTCAGATACACTTCATAAATATCAGTAGGAATTTTCTGCGCTGTGGATCGCACTGATCTTACATTGAGCAAATGTTGGACTTCAAAAGCCTGTTAGATATGTGCTGAGAACAAGTCACTATTATTCAACGCTACGGTTTTATTGCTGCTCTGTAAAACTTGTGAATCTCTGTGATGGTGGTCCGGATTGTGATGCAGCGCATTAACGTTTAATCGTGCCTTCGGGTCGTGACTTTTTCCCCCTTCCCTGCTTTTTTTTTTTTTTTTTTTTTTATTTTTTTTTTTACCTCTCACGCCTCAGATCCGAGATTTCGAAATGATGAACTGACAGGAAAACAAACACAACAGGTTTCTCTGCTGTAGACCATAACAAAAAAAAAGAAAAAAAAAAAAAAAAAAAAAAAGGGAGGAGATCCAAACCTCCTCTGGCCAATGAATGCAGGATTCACGTAGGACATTTTTGACACTGTGTCTCTCGGAGGTGGACAGGTAAAATCCAGGTGCTGATACTTGTAATGTACATGTTGGTAAAATAAAAGTAACTTGCAGGCACCTTGCAAGTAACTTGCTTAGTTACTGCTTAGCAACAGTACGTTACTGTTGCTAAGCAGTATTTAACACAGCATAAGCTGCTCTAAATGAATACCGTAGTTCTTTTTACAAATGTAGTTATGAAGTACACTGTAACGTCACAGTAAAGTGACGTAAAGTACGGTAGCTTAACTGTATAATCACTAACAAAACTGTCAGCTTTCATTAATTGCAGTAACGGGAGACGCTCCTCTTCACGTTCTTTGGACTTTAACGATTTTTTCCCCTGTCATTTTGTGAAGGAGCTGCTGAATTTGACCACATTTCTAAAATAAATTAGCAAGTTTAACGAATTGTAAAGTGTAATTTCCAACATTTCACACCAGTGCTGACTTGCGTGTGCGCGTTCATGTTGGAGATTTCGTGGCGTCGTTGCTGTTGTCGGTGTCCAACGTGTTTGCTGCTGAGAGCATTGTGTTGCAGAGTCTGTGTGCCACAACAGTGGCTTCAGCAGCAGAACTGAACCTGAGCAGAAAATGAGATTATGAGTTTGTTTGATTGTTTTTTTTTTTTTTTTTGCTTTTACATTGCATTTTGCTGAAGTGTGCAGATCCAACTCGCTCATTCGGGTTGGTTTGATCAGAGAGAGCACACAGTCAAAGGAACTGTTGCCCTACATGTTGCTCTTCTGTAGACTCTGGGTAATTTGCACACTCAGTCCCTGGTTGGGCTTTTTCTTTGAGAGAAGAAAAAAAACAAACAAAATTGCATTTCAAGGTCTAAATTAAAAAGGTTTTCCATCTAAAGGTAAAAAAAAAGAGCTAAAGGAAAATCAGAAATTTACAAATGTAAATAAACTACCATGACCAATCGGACAATCTTTCCTTGATCGTCCGATCTGGTCGGTGGTCGGCAGATAAAATACCGAAAAATCAGAATTTTGTTTTCCAAATTCATTCAAATGCGTAAAAACGGTGAACTCCCTCAATTTTCTGTCTACGAACAGATCAACCAATGGATGCACTTTTCTGAATTCAGTCAAAATCCGATGAAGGTTATCGGATATGCTTTAATGAATTAATACTCCTGGAATTACTTTTATTTTCTGCTGGCTTTAAAACTAATATCACTATCAAAGAAGATAGTTTGTGTGTGTTTACATATTAAAATTCTTAAAAAATAAAAAAAAAATCAGCCAGGAAAAGGTAGATCAGTGCATCTCTGCTGAAGTCTGACTGGCAGAGCTGACTGCGTTTAGAGCAGGCAGAATGGATGAAACTTGTTTTAGAGTGATATACGTCAAACAGCGTCCTAATTGTAACGTGTAGAAAAGTTTGAGTGGCTCTAAGGAGACGCAACTACAATGTATTTGTAATTGTGTGTGGGGTTCAGTTCTTTTAGTTATATAATTTATTTATTTTTTTTATTAGGTAAATGTGGCATACCTGAGAATAAATCAACAGTGTTTATGGTCTGAACAGTAATCATTTCCCCCCGCTCGGCCCCTGGTCGTCTTCAGAAGTTCTTGGAGTTGTGTTTTTATCATGATGCAGAGGATAACAGGAATCACAGGCCTCTTTTTTTTTCTCTCTCTCTCTCTCTCTTTCTCCCTCTTCTGAGCCTCTTTGTCAGTCACTTTGTTACGGGGCCGCCGCTAAATGCCTAAATTGTAATTGTAAATTGTAGGCCTGCCCACATGTTAGCTCGCCGGTCACAGCGCCGCTTCAGAGAGCAGCACGGAGAGAGGCTGACGGGACGAGATGGAAACAGGCAGCCATTATAATCAGTCATTCAGCCTTTTGGAGGAGGCAGCGAGCGTTCGCGGTTGGTTCTAAATTTAAAGGGAACCTCTGTGACCTGCTGGCCTTCAGTCGGCCTGAAACCACTCCGCTGCCCCGCCGTCCTGCCACCCTCCATCTCTCCATCTCTCCCTCCCCCCCCTGTTCTCCTGCATTCCCTCGTTCCCCCCGTCAACACGTCCCTGCCTCGATCGCTACCGGTCTTTTTTTTTTTTTTTTTCTTCTTCCATGCATCCACAACCAGAAAAACACAAATTTGTAGCTTACTTTGGAATTTATTTGTTAATGAACACAGTTAATATCATTTCTAGATCGAATTCATTTACTGTGGGTATTTCCACACAGCTGCTGCTGTTTGTTTTTGAGTTATTATCTCATCTGGTCTCTGTTTGGATTCATTTTGTTTCTTTTACCTTGCAATTTTTATTTTATTTTATTTTTTTATGCATTTTTCTGGCTTCAGTGAGATTCATTCATATAATCCCGTCCACTGAAACGATCAATATTAGTAAGAAATATTTACGGCTTAAATATTTGAGAAATTTTGACAAGCATGTTCTCATTTTAGTTCATGACACATTTATGAACTGATTCAACATATTTCACAGCAGTTTTATACCACATATCCTGACGCATAATAAACATATAACACCATCGCTTTAAATACATATTCACCTTTTTCGTCAATTTCAGATCTTATACAAACAATCATTTTTTTAATGTAGTTTTTTAAGCATTGTATTTCCTTTGAAATCAATGGATTTCTAAATGTGAATGAGAACTGCTAACAAACAAAAACAAAACTAGGAGTAAACGAGGCGAAGCGTGCGTTGTAATAGCCTTCAGTGACATTAGTGCTTCTTTTACAACAATATGAATGTTTCTGGATAAATGCATTTCTTATAACATAATGCAGTGCTTTAGCCCATAAAGGTTTTGATTTTCTTTGGATTTCATGCCACATCCATTTTTCTTGTGGCTCCTTATCTTCGACAGCGCGGCTCATAAAATGTAACATTACATAAAGTTTTGCACAACGGAAGCAAATATTACAGGCGAGTCTATTTTTTTTGTATTTTCATTTTTAAGTCATTTTATTGCAGCACATTGATTCAAAAAGTGAAGCTCATTTCCATCAGGTACACTGAGAGTGAAACATTTCAACCATTTATTTCTGTTAATTATTCAGATTGAATAACACAAACATCAAAAATCGATTCTCTAACAGCCCTGTTGTTCATAGGGAGGGCTGATAGAAACATATTAGAGAAAAGTTGAGTGGAAGGAAAAACGTGTGCACAAGCAGCAGGGACCACCTGCAGGATTGAGAGCTGGAAAAGCTAATTGAAGAGTTTGGGGAGATTAACCAGGAGACAGAAACATCAGGCCATCCATGAACCACAGACCATGGCAGAAGTAAGAAAGAAGACTGGATAAAGTTCTCTTTTCAGATTAAAGTAAATTTTGAGATGTGGTTGAAGGTCCAGTGTGATGTTTCCACAGTTAGTGATAATCTGGGGATTCACAGCGTTGTAGTGTTTTTATCCAGGGTAAAGTCAGCCTTATACTTCCCTCACGCTTTATGGAGATGCAGAGTTGATTTTCCAGCAGGCCTTGGCACCGGCCCACACTGCTAACGGTACCAGGACCGGCTTTAACGGCCGTGATTTTACTGTGCTTAATTGGCCAGAAAACTGTCCCGACCTAAACTACGCAGAAGAAGAGACGCCAGAGCCAACGATGGCTGACTTTTTTTTTTTTACAATAAAAGATTATTTTTATTTCAATGAATCGTATATAATCGTAATAATGAATGAATTTTCATTTTTTCCATCAACTTTAAGCCATAATCATCATAATTAAACAAAAATGCTTGAAATATATCACCCCCCCCCCCCGTTTGAGATACAGGTTTCACCATTTAAATTGAATTATTGAAATTAATAATTTTCTTAATGATGTATTAAGATGCACCTGTACATGAGAGCAGGTGTTGATGTGCCACTTGCTGCTATGGGTATATAGAGACAATAATGCTAAGCAAGTCTCCAGTGCATGTTGAGAAGGAGAGAGGTGTAAAAAAAAAAAAGAAAAATTGAGTCTCATGCTCAAAGACTCAGTTCTCCTGACCTGTGTGTGTGTTTGAGGCAGGGGGTGTCGCTGCAAACCGCGCAGAAACCTACTAAATTATAGGTGGGCTGCAGCGCTGCCTTGTTATTATTCCCAGGCACACCCCGACTCCCTGCTTCACCTTTCCTCTCCCACCAATTTCTGTCTGTCAAAGCGCAGTCGGGGGAAATATCGCCCGTGTGTGTCGCCTCTTAAGCAAACTGTGGCTCTCTGCTGCGTTAATCGTATTTCTCCTGGCAAGTTGTTAACTCTGGCAGGAGCAAGCGGAGGCGGGTGGCGGGAGAGGAGGAGAAGAAGAAGAAGAAGGGGATGCGACTGGGGGTAGTGGGGGGGGGGGGCCCGATGGGGAAAACGCATGACAACAGGCGAAAGAGAAGGAGTATAATTAGCGAAGTTGCGTGCCGAGGTTTTGAGTCATTTGCAGAAGGGAACCTGAATCCTTCACTCCCCCTTCTCATGATTCCACCTTTAAATAATTCAGCAGGAGGGACGGTCCTTCTCTCGCCGAGGAGGTGTCAGCGTCTCTGCACCTATACCCGGATGACAAACACGCATGAGCGCACGCCCACACCTGTGCACACGGCTGTCAAGTCAGCTTAGTGCGTAGCTAAAGTCTGCCTGCGCCGTGGAAATAATTAGACGGGCTCCTAACGTCGACGTACGGCGTCATGTGGTAGTGCCGTGGATTCATGCACAAAGACAACATGGCTGGAGCGTCAAAAAATAATTTGACGTCGCATTAAAATCCAGCATGACAAGCGCGCGCGATCATCTGAAGGTGCTCAACGTTTCATTGTGAGACGTGCATTTTGCTTCGTGATTAAGATTGGTGATGTTAAATTTAAAATATATATGTGTTTTACCATCAAAAACACATTGTAAATTCACAAATAAAATTAAAGTCTGCAGGTTTAAATAGCAGGGATGCTGGGAGGCCAAACGAAGGGCGAGGCACACAAAAAGAAAAAAGAAAAGAAAAAGAAAAGAACATTTCAGGAAATACATGTAGGTTTCTAATCAGGGATGAAAATAAAAACTTGATTTTATGGACTTTTTTTTTTTTTGAAAAATAAACACCACTAGTAGGATGTAGTTTATATTTTCAAACAGCAAATTTGATATGTTACAAGATGCTATTTGAGCCGTCGCCATATTTGGCTCTAATGTTTTTGAAAAGCTCTGTAAGTTTTTCCTCAAGTTTTGAGTGAGAACCTGTAACCCAGACATCGTCTGAGGACTGAACGTGTGAGAGACACATTCAGAAAAGGCCACAGGAAAGAGGGAGAACACACAGCAGAAACAAGAATGAGAGGAGAGGACACGAAATAATGATGGTAAGGAAAATGACATTTTTATATTCTGAAACTTTGGATTATCTCACTGTTTTATGCAGAAAACAGTGAGCATAAAAAACAAGCCAATTAACTGTAATTAATAGAGAAATCAGCTGGAGTTAGTTGTTTAAAAACTTTGGTTTCTTATGTAATTGTCATTTTTCTTCCTTGACCATCAGAGAGTACCAGAGAGAAAAGAAAAAAAAAATCACCTAAATGTCCCATTATAACAATGCTGGATGCTGCCAACGACAACAGTGTCTACCAACCTTACTGGATAGTTAATAAACTAAAATATTGAATCAAAGTACACACTGTTTTATTAAGTAGACCTGCCTACTGCAGATCAGAGCCAATGAATGGAACAAAGACTGATTCTGATCTCATTCCAGCGGATTGATGCGCCATTATTAAGCGTTGTTGCATCAAACTCTGCTATCAACAGCGCTAACTGCGCGGTCCGGCCTCACAAGGTGACGTCCAATTAATTTAATCACATTTAGCCAAAGTTCTTGGAGGATTCAGTTCTTCACCGCTCCTCCCGGCTGCTCTCGGCCCGTTCCTGTCTTCTCCTCACTTCCAGCAGCAGCTTTTTTTTTTTTTTTTTTTTTTTTGGGAATTTACCCCCCCCTGACCCCTTTTTTTTTTTT
>NW_015113044.1:205137-225513 GCF_001443285.1 Poecilia latipinna
CCCCCCCCTTCCCGCCGCAGCTTTTTTTTTTTTTTTTGTCTTGGTAAATAAACCCCCCACCGACCCTTTTTTTTTTTTTTTTTGTCTGCCTGTCAACATGGAATCTGCTGCTACTTCAATAATCTCAGTGGTAATTTTGTACTAGACAAATATCTAATAATAGCCAGGCTGTTAAGATAGGTGGTTCTTCCTGGAGCTCAGACACAATGAAGTGTTTCGTTCTGTCACGCTGTCGAAAAAAAAAAAAAGCCTTGAATGCTGAGATAATAAAGTAGATCCCAAAAATATAACCGCAAATGAGTCCAATAAACAGCGTCGACGCCCCGTCCCACTCCGGCGTGCCTGATATACATTCTCCCTGTATCCGTGCTGTGCTGCGGAGTAACCTTGGAGGAAAGTGAGGAATAAAAAACTAAAATAAATGCAAAATTGTCCTCTTATCAGAAATCCTAGCAAAAGCATTTGTATCTCTTGACCTGTTTTTACATTTTGTGACGCAAACTTTGGTATATTTTACTGGGTTTTATATCACAGAGAGACCAAAACTGTGTGACATAAATTTGCATTAGAAGGAAAACAATCACCAGAGTTCGAGACGTCACAAAAGGAAATCTCAAAACCGAGGGTACTGCACATGTACTCAGTCCCCCTTTTAATCTGACACTCCTAAATAGAATCCAGTGTAATAAAATGTCTAAACAGAATTTAGTGAGATTTAAAGTCAGTCGTAAATGCAGCTGTTCAGTTGAGGCCTCAGAGACACGTTAGAGAACATTAAAAAAAAAGTTTTTGTGAAAAAAAAATTGAAAACCGCATGTTTTCTTAGCGCTTCAAAGTTGAGGCTAATGTTGTGTTGCTCTAAATATAAATTACACCAATGTTTGTGGCTGTAACGTGATTTTTTAAAAAATCAGCTGAAGGGGTATTAATACTTTTTAATTGGTTTATAAGGTTAAAATAATTTCCTGCCAGTAGGTTTTTCAGATCACCTGTGCTAAAACGTCACGCTAACATAAATGCACAGTTTCACCCCGTATGCAAATGCGTATTAATTATATATTTTCTGAACACATCTCACAATAGTTCATTATTGTGTTGCGTTACGACAACACCAAACTAATTACGAAGCCCAGTCGGCATCGGGCCAGACGGCGACGCGGTGGAATAGATTATTATATTATTAATACTGAGGGGACGTTTCCCGTGTCATCTGAGAGGAGAGAATATAACCCGCATGGCTTTGTAGCCACGGCCCAGGCGAGGCTGTCTTTATGCATAATTCATATTTCATATCGTCATGGCGATCATGTGTTTGCTCTCCCTGCAGGGGGGGCTGCTTGGTTTTTAGTGGGGAACGCGAGAGACGCAGGCGTCGCTCGAGTTGGTTTACAGAGTCGCAACGTGGGAAACTAATTTTCTACTGAAGAGACGATTCCCACGAGGTAACGTGATGTGTTTGGGAATGAGGAAGCGGCTCAGGTTGGGATTAGGTCATAGTGGTGTGGAAATGTTGAGGAAAACCCAGCAGCGTTCCAAGCTATTTCTGGAGAAAGGCTCTGCTACAGAGGTACAACTGAGTGGGCGTGTAGAGAAACACATTTGGCCACGAGTGAGAAAAACAGAAAATATCTAAACACCGACCTGCCTTTTGATTCAATTTGCCTTTGTGTTAAAAAGGGCCTACTGTCACATCTCTGTATTATTATTTGCACATAGACAGCAGCTGGATTGGGATGAAGATGTTTCTGAATAGTTTGCAGGTAAACACATGCAGGGTTAGAGCCACAGAGAACTGGACCAACCTTCTCGCATTTCCAGTAGTTTGAAACTTTTCAGCCACTGTAGATGTGGACAAATTACGTCACTATAAGACAATTTTCTTACTTATAAAAATGAATGCGTGTCTGTTTTGCTTGATACTCATGTTTTTATGTTTTACCCATTTTGAAGAGTTGCTTTGAGAATGGCTCTGTGTTACATCATATTTATCCCCAAGTGAAACAGAATTTCATGGATTACTAAGTCAAAGTTCCTATAGGTGATCTGATTAATCTAGAAACCTAACTTGCATAAATACCCAAAAAAACAAAAATCACTCCTGTTAATTCATCGTATGGGGTTACGATACTTTTCCATGGACGTATTTTTGGTTAAGATAATATTTGTGTTCCTCTGCTGTTGCAAAAAAGAAAAAGCTTTTTAACACGTTTTAGACTTTTTTTTTCATAGAGAGTGCTGATCATTTTGGTGTTTTTATCCAGATAAAATGCAGCTTTGGTCTGAGTATTTAGCTGATCCAGTTTAATTTTAAAAAAGTAAAAAAAAAGAAGAAAAAAAGAGTAAATAAATAAAAATGAAGTGTGCATTGTTTTTATCAAAATTTGACAAGAACATTTTTCTCGCTCTGTTGCCTTTTGTTTCCTGCGCTTCGTTCTTTCCATCCCAGATGAGCTGGAATCGATCCGGCCGCTGCTCTTGAGAAGTTTTCCCCTAACATCCAAACCCTCACTAGCGCACACACGCGCACGCTTAGTGGGATAAGTATATGTATCATGTAATCTAGATATTGCTCACGTTTTGTTGGCCACAACAGACTAGAATTAATTATCTCCGCCCACTTTGGACGGACACACACACACACACAATCAGACATCCACAAAATAAGCACATATAAACACACATTCCCTCTGTATGTATTTGTGCAGTGTTTATTCACTGAGAAGTGTGAAGTTACTCATGCTTAGTATTCCCAAGATGTCTCACAGAAAGATATTGCAAAGTGTTTGTGTGTATGCGTGTGAGTGTGTGTGCGCATGACCATGTGTGAAGGCTGGAATACAGAATGGTATTGATTAAACACAGCAGGGGGTGAGAGTGTGAGCGCTGCAGATAGCTCACTCACCTGCCACTCTGCAGACACACACACGCGCACACACAGCCATACACAAACATCAAACTAGCCGCTGGCTTCATTAGAAAGAGCCTGGCTGGCTTTCGATATGATGAATAAAATAAATCAAGGAATTTTAATTCTGCTTTGAGGGGTGCAATATCAGGTTTGCATTGAAAATATGTTCTGCTGTCTTTTGTTTTTGTTCTCTCTTCAGCGTTTCAGTGTTTGACAGGTACATTCTTCCAAAAAAGAAAAAAAAAGTACATTTAACCTCATCAATTCCCCCCCAAAATGTTACTTTTTACAGCTTAAATTGGCAGATTTGAGAATGCAAAGGACACTTCTGTTAAAGATATGACTAAAAGACTGAATAAAAGCCTCCAGTCTTGTAACTCAGAGATTAGCTTACCCAACATTTGTTTTGGGAGTCATCCCTGCAGAGTCCAGAGCTGAGTGGAGTTTTCCTGTTTGTGGTCGACATGAGAGACCGTGAGCTGAAAACGGCTGAACGATGAAGAGCACGTCTTCTCAACAGGTACATCTTTGATGTAGTAAAAACCAGATTTGTGTGTTGGTTCTTAAACATATTACAATCATTCTGCTACGGTTTCAATAGCCTGGTGTTCGCTCAATAAGAACAAACAGGAAGGCAGATAAATAAAAGTATGCAGACGTTTTCAGCTCTTCCATACATGAGTCGTAGAAACAGACAGTCACGTGACGAGCGTCTTCGTTTGTGAGCCCAACTTTCCCGCTTTTACGGCTGACACGAGTTGAGCCGTGTTGAAATTGGACCTAATGAACGTCCTTTGTACGTTTTCATGACTTAAGAACATGCAATAACCACGTCCTGTTTGAAATGAAAGCGAAAGGCTTTTGTGGAAGCAAAATCACAGATTGTTTTATCTTTACAAATTTATTTAAAAAAAAAAAAATTAAAAAGTGAGGCGTGCATTTAGGTTTGACCCCCTCCCCCCACTGCCTTTTGAGCTCAATAACTTGGTAAAGAGTACAACAATCGGCGAATACATCTGCTCTGCGAAGGAACACCAATTATACGCCAGGAATGAAGCTGTGGAGAAGTTTTTCATGCAGGGTTAATTCATAAAATTTCTCACAGAGAAAACACAATTTAAAAAATACCCACAAAAATGTTGAAGTTTGTGTTCGTAATGCGATGGGCGTATGAATTCTTCTGCTAAGTGCTATACGGTAAGCTCACCAAACATCCTGCTTGCGATGGCATCGTCTGTGTTCGTCGCAAACTAGAAGCTGCTGTTCTGCATAGAGCGAAAGCAAAAAAACAAAAAAAACAAAAACAAAGCTGTCCCCATATGGTTAATAACACACAGGAAAAAAACCCACAATATTTCAATTATCTATGTGAATTGGTAAATGCCTTGCAGGTGCAGACATTATGAACGTTGGGCTGTAAACTGTGTGGCCATCCTGCTCTCATCTATAACGTGATATGAAGCTTTTGTTGTTGACAGAGGGACACATGAAGGGCACTGAGCCGGAGAGGGGAAGGGAAGGGTCCTCTAAGATAAACCATGTCACGATGTGATCCACCAACAGGAAGACAATCATGGCCGTCCCTTGCCTTTTTGGCTTTCGTTAGCCCAACGTTAATAATTAGATGCTTCTCACTAACTAAATATAATCTGACAGTTTACACACAGAGCTGAGAAAGTCTATTAACTGATGATTCAGTGTCTTTTCTTACTTTCATTGTGAAATATTCTCTATCAAGTAGATTTAATGTCATTTTCCTATTGTACTATCTTTGCTGTTGAAGGCTAAAGTTTAACTTCCTGCAAAGTATCTCGTACCTTACTTTCCGTCTGCAGCAAAAAGTCCCCCCTCCCCCCATAAATCTATTTATTCGTCATTCGTGTCTCTTGACACTAATTATGACATTACAGTCTGCAGGTAAATCAGGACCGATGCCTTGTTCAGAAGCGGCAGCCTTCAGTAGATCGCTGCACTCTGATTATTATTATCCCGACTTTCTCCAACCTTCAATAACGATGTTGCTCATTTTGACACTGATGCACTCCTGTTTACGGAGCCTCTCCTTGAGCGCCGCACGGCAAATTGCCGGAGCCTATTTGCAGGAGTTTTCGCTCTCCATAAATGTCGCAGCTCCAATTCAGGACATTGATAAGAAAAGGTGTGGTGGAGGGGGGAATAGAGAGGCTGTATGTTGCGAGATGCATTTGTATTCTTCACCATTATTATCCCTCACCGTCTCTCTGTCCGTCCAGATCCGTCCTTTCTTTTCTTTTCTTCCTTCCTACTCTCCTCTCCTTCTTTCTCTTGCTCCCTCTTTCCACACCGCTAGGTTTTAATCACTGCTGTAATTGGCAACTCCCTGCTGTGCCTGCGCACACACACGCATTCACACACATTTACACACACACACTCCTGTTCTTTCTAGCTGCTGCAAATCCCTCTGGCAATGTATGCGTGAGCGTGTGTGTGTGTGCGTGTGTGTGTATGGGGAGGGAGTGGAGGAGATATGGAGAGATAAGGATAATGAAAGAAGGAGAGTTTCAGAACTGCAGGCCAACTCAACAATCTGTCTGCAGCGAAGCTCTATGTGCAAGTGGAGCGGTGCGGCCAAACTGTAATTATGGACGAGAAAAAAAATAAAGAGGCACATTTTAGGACTTATTAATGAGCACCACATTGTGATGGAGTTACTGAGAAAGCTGATGTAGCTTGGTCCATTAAATAAACAGCCAACGTTGAGCTGGGGCACCTATTAAAAAGCATAGTTGTGTTAATGGGTCACAATGAAGCAGCAGTTTTGTGTTCAACCAGACCTTTTGGCCTGTTGGTTGAGCAGACTTGACGACGCAGGATCTGCCTGTCTGTTGTTTTTTTTTTTTTTTTTTGGTTTTTTTTTTTTTTGGTCAGAGGATACAGTGAAGCAAGCAGCTCTGAGTATCGAAACTGCAAAAAAAAAAAAAAAAAAAAAGCAAGTAAAAAAGTATTTAAAATGTTTTTCTCCATGTAAATATTTCTTTCGGGGTCATTGACGTAAAATCGGCACAGACTCTAGTAATCCATAAATAAAAACGAAACATGGCAAATTGGGCAACCAATCAATGTTCCATTACAAAACTGGAATGGAACATTGACCGAGTATTGAAAACACTTACAGAAATGTGTTAAATATTTTGCAGAAAAGGCTGTTGTGATGATGAGAACTTCAAATTCTCGCATATGGAAAAATTGCGATTGTAACCTTTTCTTCGGCACAAAGCTTAAAGAGTTTAAAGATACTTCCTATGAACTCGGATCTTCAGTTCTTTCTATTGTTTTTGAATTGGAAACAAATGAGTTATCCAGACTGGACCACTCTAGCTTTTTTTTTTTTTTAAACCATTTAGAAGTTTAATTAGATAGAATGAGCCACATTCTATCTAATTAAACTTCAGGTTCTCAGAGAGAAGGCCCCGGTACATTTCTCCATTCATCTTATAAAATGATGAATGGACAAGCATTCTTCCTCCAAATGTGTAAATTGAGGCTAATGCATATGAGTGTGTGCGGCTCACACACACTCAAGACCCATACCATGTCTTGATATGGGTTTACATATCAAGACATGTAAACCCAGATAAATTGGAACATTAATTAACCTATGTTTTTTTTTTTTTTTTTTTTTTTTTTTTTAATAATGAGGGTCCATCTGAAAATGTAGTGAGTTCATGAGGTAGGAGTTCATACGTTTCTTACTTCTTCCTAGTCCTTTTCGAACGTGTTAAGATTATTGTAGTACAAAAAATATGTCTTTTGCATTCCTTGTTCATGTGTGTGATTTTATACTTGTCATGTTCGAAATAAATAAAATAAACAATACTCAAAGATTTCAGCTGTACCATCATCGAACCAGACTGTAATCTTCTTCAGCATATTTTAAACGAGCTTCCACTTCAGCATCGTTTCTTCAATTAAATTTATGTTTTCATTTATGTTGGTCAGAGTGTTTAGGAAGTTTTAATTCGCGTCCCTGATTTCAAGTTTTCCTTCTGTGACCCGACACAGAAGCCGTTTAAACTTGACCACTTCTAAGATTAAGACAAAAAAAAGCAACAAAAAAAAAAAAACATGACATTCAACTAAGTTAGGAATTGGTTAGAAGAAAACAGCTGCGCTTGCCTTTCTTTACAGTCAGCAATAATAAAGCACCAAGTCTCAATAACAACCAGTCGATTTTTTACACACCTTTAATTGGTGCGCACATCATTATGAAGGACTTTATAATATATCTGGATATTGTGATAAAGGATGATCAAATCATACATTTTATAAAACATTGAAGTCGAGTTCAATTTATTATGCCAATTGGAAAAATGTTTTTTTTTTTGTTAATGTAAGGAAACCCAGTATTGAGTTTGCAGCAATCCCTCATACTGAGCAAGTATGTGGCGACAGTGGACAGCATAACCCGACTGAGTGCGAGCAGCCAAATAGGGGTTTGATGTATTCTCATACTGAGAATAAGGCAGCAAATGTCATGTAAAACTTGCACAGCTTCTCAATAAGTCACAGGTACAGAAATGTACTACTACTCTCTGTGTCAGCACCGTCAACACGGATGAACGTGTGGGAAAAAATGCCCAAACCACACTTAATTTCAAATCGTTTACTTTAGAGAACTGACCAGGAAGAACATGCCTGGTTGTAAAAGGCTTCTTCAACCAGCTCACCAAATCCCACACTGTGAGAACCAGATGACAATGGCCGTGCTAAACCCAAATGCTAAAGAATCCCAGCTTTATGGTTATCATGCCACATTGAATGCAGAAAAGAAAGTTTCATGCCTGTGTGTGTGTGTGTATCTTTTATGTGGGTCACCCCACCATGTCTAATGGCCCCTTGCTGCGTGCAGCGTCCTGCGTTGAGCTGCTCCCTGCTGTCACACACACACACACACACACACACACAAACAAATGTGCGGGCACAGTGGGGGAGATTTTTGGGGTCTCCCTTTGCCCTAATACCCTCCACAATACACCACTGCTGCATCTGTTGCGTCTGTCCTCAAAGTTTAAAGTTGCTCGGTGAAGAACTAGCATCCCTCTCCTCATTAGCTAGCTTCTTTCCTCTTTTCTGATGACATCTGCTCACCCTTTCCCTCTTTTCTGCCACTTTTTATTCTTTCAACTCAAAAGATGGGTTATTATTATTGCCATTTTTTTCTGCAGTTTTTTTTGTTGTTGTTGTTTCACCCTAGGATGACTGGGACTGGATTTTACAAGGAGCAGACTTCAGCCTTTTTAGGCCTCCGTGACGCATGCGGCTAGCGGCTAGCAGCTACCTCAACCAGGTGAGCCTCTGCTTTAAGGAGATTTAAAACCCCACGTTGGCATTTTTAAGGTTTCTCTCAATAGAAATTCAAGGTTAGTATTGACATAGCTAGCGAAAACAACATTGCTTGATTCCCCCCTCTGAGTTATTAATGCCATGCTAAAGTCAGCCTTGGCATCTTCTGTCTCAAAATGTGAATTTCAAAGTATTTTTGCAATTAGTAGGTTGGAAGAGTGTGTTGTCTTTTTTGTCATACTTTTCCTTTTGCCGCTTGTCTATCCTGGCATAAACCAGAAAAATAATAAAAAAAAAAAAAGCCCCTTATTAAAATTCTAGCACTGCAGTTTTATTTACCTCCTTCACTGTGGAAAAATCTTGGAGGCGAGGAAAGACGAAGAGAGGAGAGGACAGGAGCGGAGGGGGATGGGTGAGGTACAGTTCGAGAAAGGAAGAAGCAAAGACGAGCAAAGAGTGAGATGCTGATAATTCAGTTTACCACAGCCAGACCCAGCCCATCCCCATTGCGTGTCTATGTGCTGGAGCACCAGGAAACAAGGCAAGGCATAATTGCAGATACAATAGGCTAACTGAGAAGCAGCTAACTTTCAAAATACTATCAGCGGCATGAAGGCTCACTTTGACCCTCAGAGCGTAAAACGAACCGATACATACCCAAGCTAATTCTCAGCTGCAGAGAAGCCAGTTACGTCACTACCTTTTCACACTGCGGTACTGTCTCTTTGTCTGCTTGTCGGATAGCCAGCTGTAAGACGGAGGGTGCAAGATGTCTTAGACAAAAATACAGCTTTGTGGATTTTTTATTTTTGGTTCATTTCGATGCACCTTTGTTCAAATATTGATTGGTGTCACGATGATTAGTTGTTTGGTGTTTCAGTTTTTTCTCTTTTTTTATCTGAAGTGTGTTTCACCGAATATTTACACAGATAAATTTAATTGTTTGTCTTTGTGTGTGTGTGTGTGTGTGTGTACAGAACATCCTGTGGATTATAAGATCCACTGAATTTTACAATAGGCATGAAGAGGGAAATTAAAGCCATCTTTGTGTTTCCACGTGAACTGGGCAGCCATAAACGCAGTGTAACAGTGTCAAATTTGAATCGTGATATATGGCGACCTTTTGTTCAGCTGTGCTCGACGTCTCATAAACACACAGACAACACAAAGAGAAGAAGAGTAATAATTTGTTTCAGTTCTTCTCCTGTCATATCCCGTTTTTGTTGCAGCTTCTCTCAGTAAAAAAAGAGAGTATTTGACTAAAGTAGAGGATCTTTTTCAGCAAACTGTTTGCCTGTGTGCATCAGCAGCATTCTGTTATTTTCAGTGCCACGCCTTCGACCGTTTGGGACAGACTAACCTTATTCTCACTCCACCACCCCCATTTTCAGCCCAGCTGATCGAGATTCACAAAAGACAGACCCCAAAAAACGCTCAAGCGAATCCACAACACCGACGACATGAGAAATTAAAGTCTTCGCCGAAGTCTACGGCGAATACAAAAAAACGATTCAGATGGAAGCAAGGAGAACTGTGAAATAATGATTGTCATTTGTTGCAAGTGATAAACAAAGAAACGTTTTGGGGTTTGATTCCACTGTGGCTTCTGCTCTTCACTCACACAGTCGTACCATGGACTGGGCTGATAGGATTATTGAGTGGTCCTGTAGTCACATTCTTTGTGTTTCTTTCCTCTCTTTCAGTCCGCCAAGCCTAAAATATTCACAAAGTTAATTCCTGTCCGACAGAGCACTAAAAGAAATATCTATCTATCTATCTATCTATCTATCTATCTATCTATCTATCTATCTATCTATCTATCTATCTGTGCCTATATTATTTTTCAGGTTTTGGATGTGAGGGTGTTGTCTGCTGGTGTATAAATTAAAAATAATGCAGCAGAGCTGGAGACAGACAGGCTTTACAGAATACTGATGCCATATTACGTGTTTGCGTGTGGAGAATATTAGTCCTATAGCGATAGGTTACTGGTCAAACCTCGGGTTGTGACAGCAGAGCTGTTTTTCGAAAACCTCCAGCTTTATCTTGCACATAAAAACGCCAGAGGGACACTGTTATTTTTCAGTAATGTATAGATGTATATTTAAAAAAAAAATCAAACACTATTGCTGTGCGAAAGAAAGCAGTCGTCGTCGTAGCAATTGTCCCGACGTTTTCGTATTTGATTTTCTGGCGGCGACTGCAGCCTTATTTATGTGCTTTTTATTCGTTGTCTGGGTATCGGAAAGAGTGTTAGTTTTTCTCTCTGTCTGAAGGACAATGTTCCCATTCGGAGGAGAGTGGGAGTGCAGTGTTTGACACATGTTAGTGCTGGCTGATTAGTCGACACATAAAGAACATGCAGTCCCTCCATCACTATTCAGCCATTTTGTCTGCGCCGTTTGTGCTTACTGGTCGAGTGGATGTTTCTGTGCGCGAGAAAGGCTTTTGTTAAGGTAATGCCTGGGAGAGAGAATGACCGAGGGAGAAGACACCGTGAAAAATCGCGCAGACCGCGGCCAAGTCCCACCGACCCTCAGATGAGATTTTGTTGTCTTTAGTCTGACCACATCATTAAAACTGAATTTTTGTGAGGTAACAGAGTAATACCTAAAAAATAATAATAATAATAATAAAAAGGTTATATTTTATATGGTGAAGTTCTGTGTAGGGAAGAGTGTCAGATCAGTAGTTTTGTGTCTTTTGTCTCTTAAGTGGATTAACACTGTGGTCACTGAGACACACAGTGAAACTGGCAGCCATAGCCATTGTTTACAAGCTGGTGTCGCCTCTGCTGCTTCAAATCTTTGTTCGATGCTGATTTGTTTCCCCAGACTTTCTTACAATTGCTGGGTGGAGTTTGAGCTGATTCGATGTGTAATCTTTTGAGGTGGGGTGGGGGGACGTGCAAATGTTTGCATTGCATCGTTATATTTAATTCATTTTTGGGCCCTTTCTAAAATTAGAGCCCAGACCGAGAAGGTGATGTGGTCAAATCTGCAATATATGTATATTCAGCACACTCACACAAAGATATATATGTGTGTGTATATATATATATATATATCTCAAATATGTTTATTATTATTTTACTGGACTCTAAATCTTTGATAAAGATGTAAATCTTGTTTTTCACATTGTGTAACCTTGTGTAGTTTTGAAGGCAAATTCAATCAACCTTCCAACATCATACTAGTTTTCTAAAACATCAAGAGGAAATAATTAGATATGCAATAAAAAGGCAAGACATTTGATGCTTTTTATATTTTCATCTTATTTTTTTCTCACTAACACCACAGCATATTGACTGTACAGTAAAGTCTGAAACACTCTTAATGAATATGTGCTTAAATACAATTGAGTTTACTTAAATTGATGCAATTAGTATTGCAAATACTATTTATGTTACTGCGTCTGTTAAGCATTCAATGTATATAATGTATGTAATTCATGCTATATCATTCATTCATAACATAAATTTTATTTCCTTTTTTTTTTTTTTTTTAATTCCTGAAAAGAGCAAAGGTACTTTGTAATTTTAGCTGTTCGAACAGTAGAGCTCCCCCTCTGGCTTTCAGATAGCTTAGCATCCAATTTGGCTCTAAGCAGTCTGGAACAAAAAAATGTGTGTGGTTATAACTGAATTTTGTACTTTTTAAAAAAGAGAAAAAAAATAACAAAATAAATAGGCCTATTTCAGCTGCGTCGCACATATTTACGATTGACTTACACCCTTAGAACAAGATGAATGAAATACTGTGACACATTCACATATTTACGTAATTAATTTTAAAAACATAATCAAAACATATTTTAGCTTCACGGTGAACAGATTTTATTTAGATTTGAAAAACCATAAAGAGTATATTACTCTGCAGAACGCAGAGCTGCTGGTGTCTCTGTTTTAAAAATTTCTTTAAAGAATCAGTTTTCATTGAGTGGGTTACATTCGCAGTGACAGTGATGAAAAAAGTATATTTGCACCACGAGACGAAAATTCAACTTAAGCTCCTTTCATATTTATCAATCGCAGCCCACATTTCACATCTCTGCAGATAATAAATACCTGCATATTTCAGATTTGTTATCTTTGCCTCTGTACGCCTTATCTCTGCAGGTAATTTGTATATCTTTACGTAGACTCTTAACCTCGCCTACAAACGACTAAAACGATAAGATTTCAATACGTTTTTGAAGTGCTGTCTAATAGATGCTGCTGTGATTACACCTTCAAGGCCTTTAAGTGACATCCAAGTAATGTAGTTCTATGTCCTGCATATTTTCTTTTTTCATTTTCCGACGAGGCTTTTTAATGGATTTATTCGTCAAAGGTTGCTACGTGTGGTCGTGTTTTCAGTAGTTTAACGTGATGCTTTAGTAGATTTTATTTTTTATTTTTTTGCATTTCTTTAGAACGTAGTCTTCTATTTTGTTGGCTGAAAAATAATTAAAGTGGACGGGCCTAAACGTACACGAGTAACTTCGCATCAGCGATCAAAATTTAGACAAGGGAAAACATTTAATCAACATTCATGGGTATACATATATATTTTATGAGCGATGAAATAAATCAAAGCCTAAATAAATATTATTCCTACTTCATAACACGAGTGCATTACAGATCAAATAAGAAAGCTAGATATTTATAATGCTGCACTACTTAAATATCCAAATTTTCACAGTAATCAGAAATAACATTTCTTTTGTGTCGCATGACATGTTAAATTGGTTTGTGAGCCATGAAGGAGCTGGAATTTCAACGAAATGACTCAATGTTAAGTCAGATGACATTGAAAAGCAGTTTGTTATTCTTCTGGTTGACTCAGTCATCGTCTCCTTTACCATTCAGCCCCGTTCGCTTTGACTGCGGCCTGTGCTGAGGACCGCCATTCATGACCAGCAGTGTGCGCAAACAGAAAAGTGTTATTGTCAAGGTGGGTGTGTGTTTGCATTGACCCTTTTAAAAGGGAGGCTGCGCCTCCACAATACACTCTGATGTTGATTTTTCACTCTTTCTTCTTCTATCTGTATTTCACACACACTCCCTGTCGTAAGCACACACACACACTCACTCACAAAAGCCAGGCGGACCTATGCAGGATCAGCCATGCTAGAAGTTGTCAGTTTGACATTGTTGTCTATAAGCTGCTTTGGAGCAAAAGAAGAAGAAGTTCTAAGGACATTTCCAAATGGTTTGTAGTAGTTGAGTTCTTTTTCTTCCCCCCACTGCAGCCACAGCTCCACGTCAGTGAATCTCTGAAAGGTGGGGGGAGGGCGGCGGCTCCTTCCAGTCATTCGCCGCTCAAATGTGAATAGGACCAGCAATTGATTTGCTAATGACAAAGTCCTCTGCCTTAATAAAAATGGATGTAACGAGCCTGTCCGTGTTGGCGTTTGGCGTGTTTTAGGAGGCTTCCTGAATCGATTAGCGGAAGGTGAAGCGGAGGCTGCCGTGCAGGATGTTGTTTCATGCAGTGGAAAGATGACTTTAAGATAAATGTGACACAGCTGTTGTAACTGCTGCTGCGCCGCCTTGAATCTGTCTGGAATAACCAAATAGTAATTATTGAATTATTGTGCCACAAAGTGAGTGGAAATAATGCGCTCAGTCATGATTTATTAAATTCATTTGAGCAGAGTCGGTCTTGTCAATGGTGCAGCCTCGTCATGCGGGGACGCTTTTGACTTGCAAGCGTTTACAATATGGATTTATTTTCACATAGGATTTATATTGCACTGTACGTTCATGAGCTGAAATAATGTTAGGCTTAGACTCGGATAAAGATTTTATGCGTCTTAAACAAAATTGAAAACAAAAAATGTTACAGGTGATGTAATTGATTTTATTTAAAACTGAATATTACAACTACAGTAAGAAATAATGTATTATTACAATCACAGTTAAGTTATATATGTCATTTTTACTTATTGCTATTTCGATATACTAAAACAAAAGTACAGAATTAACTATTACTAAATGTATTCTCATGTTTTGTCATTTATAGAGTAGCACAACAAATTGACGTATAGTTGGAAAAGAGATGCTGTTTAACGGAGACGTTCGTATTGAGCCAGTTGTAATTTGGATACGTTATACTTCTTTAATCTGTGCTCAGTGAGTGTCTGTTTGTGCAATCATAAAGATTTACAAAGACATAAACAAACAAACAAAAAATCCAGCTGACTGGCAGTGTGCAGCAACCACGGGAGGGACGTGCATTACTTGATGATCCATTCAGGAAACTCTTTGTTTCCCTGTCATGACATTCAAAGGACTTTAAAGTATAGCAGCAGTACAGTAGAAAACATTAATAGGTTAAAAATCTCAGTTTTTTAAAACCTTCAAATGTGCTGAAACCTTTAACTGGCCCATAAATCATCAAAGGCCTTGTAGAAAACCCAATGAAAACCCCAGCTAATTTTTTTATTTTTTTTTTGCTTGTTTCCCATATTTGGTCATCTCTTCCTCTCATTTTCTCATCAGTAACGCTGTTAGTTTTCTGTTGGCTTGACTTGAAATCTCGATAAAGCATCCGAAGTGCCACCTCCCTTTTCAGCTAACATTTACACTCTCTCTGGGCATGTTGAAATTACGTCTTAGCTGGCGTTGACGCGAGAACAATAACGACAGTGATTGTGCCCTGCTGCGGATATGGCACAAACGGCACATAAATCCAGATGTGACGGGTTTTATTAGACAGCTGCTGACGATAATCCAGCCGATAAATGACTTTGAGGAGCTCTAAGCCCCTCAGCTGCAGCGGTTCGCCCTCTGTGGCGAGTTTTAATTTCCCCGTCACGAGACGTAATAAAAATATCAGGAAGCTGTGTGACACTTTGCACATTCGAGTGCTGATTGAGGCTCAAAGCAAGGAAAGTTATTCCTGTCTAGTTTTTAATAAAACGAAGCCGAAGCAGCAGAACGGTCGTGGAGGGGGGAGAAAACAAAGTTGGAAACGTATGACGGCGAACGCCATCTGCGGGCCCTCTGCGCGTTTGGGCTCGCCGCGCCCGTCGTGCTGCTTTGTAAACTAGCGATAGATCCGGAGCAAGAAATCTCAGCGTGGTCCTTGCAGGAACATCTCAGCGCCTGCACGTCACACAGCTGTCACTGGGTTTGAGCTGTCTCTCAGACCTCGGATTTCTCCTCGCGCTCGGTCCGCTTTGAGCGTCTCCTCCTTTGCGCAGGATAGACGCGGGATGGAGGACCTTTCACCATGGCAACCGCTAATGCAGTATAGATGCAGGGACTGCCGGCTGTAATAACACGGGGATGTGGGGAGAGGCAGGTGAAATGTCACGCGGGCTGCTTAAATGAGGCGCCTTTGATGTTGCAGTGCGGCGAACTCTAAATCCCGTTCGGCTCGGCGGTGGAAATCAGGTTATTGTTTCCTGTATTGGTTCGGCGCCGCCGCCGCCGTCTCCCCGTTCAGCAGAGTGGAAGCCAACAAAAGAGCCTGTTCCTCAACATGGCGTCCCTCACCGCCCGACAGCCATCACTTTATTTTTGTGTCAGCCTCTCCTCGGCATTGTTTCCTGTATTGGCTTAGACTGCCCAGCTCTTCTAATCCCCCTCTAGTCTGAGTTGGATATCGGCTTCGTGCCGTGTCCTCTCACCTCTTCAAGGATGGGATTTTTCCTGTCCTGTCCTTCACACACTGGAGTGCATTTCAGAGAGCTTAAAAATAATGTATACTCCAAGCAAGTTGTAATGGAGTTGTCAATACAGCTTTCCATCTTGTTACCCATTATTTCAATTTTTTTTTTTTATTATGGGTGGACTAATTGATCAATAAGAGATCAGAACAGGCAATTGTTTACCGATTAGCTCTGATCAGTGATCGACAGGTCAAGAACCTTAATAATCCTTTATTTTCTCTTTAATTAAAGGCACCAAAACCAAGAACTCATCAAATAACTGCGTGAACTTTTTTTTTTTTTTTTTTTTAACAAATGCTTTGGATCGTAAATAGGGGTGATCAATTCAGCTGCTGTTGGATCTCAAACTACCATCTCTTTTTAAATCTTTTTTTTTCTTCCGTTTCATGTGTTTAGATTTCTTAGAAAAACTAATTGTGATCAGTCGAAAATGAACCTCAAAGCAAATCGGAAATTGCTATCAGTCTGGGAAAAGCCTGATTACTGCATCTCCTATTGTTATTTTTAAATGCATTTTATAAATGTGTTCATAAACACTTGTTCATTCGTATCACATTGCTAGAACACAAGTAAGTGCATTATTTGATCGTTTCTGGCTGACACTAGGCCAGAAGTCAAGGACCTCGTGACCACATGGTCCAAAACAAACATTTCTTCAATACGGCCTTGTCAGTAGCACTTCCCTGACCCTGCTGCTCCTGCTATGTGTGTGAGTGTGTGTGTGTGTGTCCGTCCCTGTGTGTAAGGGCGTATTTGTTTTGTCTGCCCCTATCTATAGCTTTGAGCTGCCCCTTTCTTTTACAGGGAGAGAAAGAAACCACACCCCTCGGGCCTTAGCCTCTGTGTGTGTGCGGTGGTTTGCTCTCTTGGGATTTGGGGATTGATGTTGGGAGTTTTTCCTCCACAGCAGAAGCTGCGGGACAACGGGATACATGTGTTTTAGAGTGAAATGTACCCTGAAAGTTTTCCAAAAGTTATGATATGCAGCACATGAATAAAGATGGAACATATACCGAGGGCAACGGTGCATCTGCGCGCATCCAGCCGCACACGGTGGTGCGTTTGTTTGACTTTCACACGCTCAACTCGTGAATACAAATGACATTGTTGAAGAGTAAACTTGACACAACACATATTTGCAAGTTTCCTAGTTTTGACCAATGAAATATGAATGTGATCAGGTGTTTTGTTTAGTAAAAATGCATTGGTTTTATAGTGTTTTACACAAATACGTGACATGATCTAACTGATTTTAAAAGCGATATTTTTTCCAACTGCAGCAACAATATTGTATCACATTGATATTGCTGCAGTTATAGTAATATCTGCAGCACCTATGTATTCGTACTTTAAATTAAATACTTTGAAAAAACATCAATTTAGATGCTAGCTGTTGGTTGTTTTTTTTAAATAAATGCTTTTTGTTTTGAATACTGCATTTTTTGCCGTTGTGCTTTTTCTACAATATAACAAGCCGACATTAGCCGGTTAATTAGTCAGACTACAGAGACGCCACTCTGACCTTCCTGACTGCAGTCTGAAAACGGTGGTACCTTAATGAAAATATCCCTGGTCTCATTAAAAGGGCTGAAAACTGTAGCAACGGTATGATTCGTAACTTATCCGGTTTAAAACTCTTAACTTCTTAAAACATTTGGCGTGCCTGTGGCGTAGGGACAAAAACACGTCCGCTTCAGTCCGTTTGACTTTTAATTGCGTGATAATGAGCGCCACATTAGCGCGGCCTGTCTAAAAATCACAAATAATATCCACATTGCAGTTTCATTTGGCGACGTGTACGCTTTATAACTTGTTGGACAAATGTAGGAAATGTTTCCTCAAACTTTTACAACACAAGCGTCCTGTTTTTAAAGTTGACATTAATGCAGTTTCAGTTCCAGAAATATTTCCAGGAGATTATGAGAAGGAACTGAAACCTGCGCAGACACGGTTGGAGGTGGCAATGAAAACATCTGAACTTGATGCTTAACATTTTCCAAAAATAACAGGCGGAGAGTAGTTATTTTCCAGTAAGATTATTGCTGTCCTGACCAAATTCGCTTGCATGTTTGTTTTAGTAAACAGTGTGGCCGTTACCAATCTCTGCATTTCAGGTGCACAGACTCCTCATTGCGCCTGGGCGGAACATGAAACGGTCCCTCCAGCTGGAAGAGCGAGAGCTGTGTGGGCTTCCTGAAGTGGTGCAGCGCCGGGTCATCGGAGAGCCGCAGTGCATGCTTGGGAACAGAAGCAGCTATCTGTGTTATTTCAGCAGCAGCAGCAGCAGCATGTTGGATGAAGGGCCCTTCCACGGGCATTATGGATTAATCTTTGGCAGGATCTCAACTGGATCGGCCCAAAAATGGGATGTTTAACCTCACGTGTAGCAGAACCGCTGTGATAAAGCGGGATAGAGAGAGGATTGAGCGTGACCCACATTGGGACTGTTCTAAATGTATTACCTGTGTTGACTGTTTATGAAGGTATGTGCTATGCAAACCCACAATGTTATTCCAAGAGAGTCATCACTATATATAAATATATATATATATATAAAAGCAAGAACAGATGTTTGCTAATTCTGAAAGATTTGTTTTAGATGCAACAATCAGAGATCAGAATCAGCATTTTTTTTTAACTCTGACCAAGTCAATACACTGACAATGTTACGTTTCCCCTTCATTCATTAAAGCTACATTCCTCCTATGTATACTTCCTAAACTCAACGACCACAACGCAAGTACTTTTATGATATATAATTTTTTTATTTAAGAAAAATCAGATCGAGGTTAGTTTAATGCGCTTTCATGCATAAACTGGGTTTAACATAGTCATTGCTTCATTTCTGTTGGATTCCAGACATCTATCTCTATCAAAGCATCTGCAGTACATCCTCCCCCCCCCCTTTTATATGTTATAGTCCTAAGTGAAAAAAAAAAAAAAATCACTCAATCGAATCTCAGAATCATCCTGTGATCATTCCTAAAAGACAATCGGAAATATTTCTCACTTTCAGTCGTTAATAGGCAACATTTTTGAACTATGTGGTTGCGTTTAATCCACCACCTTTCACATGTGAACACAGGTTCGCAGCTAAAGGCTCCCACTGCGGATCTCCCTCGTTGTAAATTGTTTGTTACACAGGCCTGAGTGGAGAGTCACTTTCCTGTCGAGCTTCACATCAGGGAGTCAGTTTTGACAGGTCTGAATAAAAAAAATAAAATAAAAAAAAGTCAGGAATCGCACGTACAAGCCTCGGTTTACAGGGGAAAGGCATGTTATGAACCCAGTACGTTCTCCTGTATCGCGAGAAACAAGTTAGGCACAAAAGGCGACTCTGTTTGCTCGTACGGAGCAGTTTGCAGCCTTTTCATAGACATCCCAGATTAGAGATCAGAGGGATTTTCCACAGAAGATAAATCTGATTTTAAGTCTGTGCTCTTAATCCAGACTCCATGGTCACGAGACGATGACCCGTGACAGTCTGGTTGTGATTAAACCTTCTGGTAACTAAAGCTTAACTTGGATATCGCAAAGTCACTCTCTCTTTCTCTTTCTCTCTCTCTCTCGGAACGCAATCACACTTTTTTTTTTTGGTGAATATTTCATGTTACTTGTTTAGATTACATGCAACTAATAAAACAACATCCTGCATGAATCATTAAAAAGAAAAAGAAAAAAAGCATAAAAACCTAAACCTGCTTCTCTTGGAACATATGCTTCAGCGGGCGAAGTTCTTTATTTAAGATTCAAGCATTAGACCCGAGACAGTGATCACAAAACTCTGTTTAGATTGTGCAAGCAGCGTTTCAGCACTACAAAGGCAGCTACGTCTTTTCATGAAGGAGTTTACAAGTACTTCCTGCTTTACAGTGGTGCACTCCAGAGAAGGTGAAGGCTTTAATGTGCAATTGCCATCTAACAAAAACACGATTATGTCAGAAGCTGCGTGTACCATTCTCTGTTCAAAGGGGCTTTTGTGATCATATATTTTAATGTACTTTATCAAAGATTCCCTTTTTTTTTTTTCCCTGCGTCTGAACCCTGCAACAAATGCTGCACCGTTTGATATTCGGCGTACGTAGTGGAAAGATCGGATTTTTAGGTGCTTTCAGAAGGACAAACGGATCATCACACCTCTGATCACGAGCCCATCGCCTGACAAGTGAACACAAAACCTCTCGGCTGATTTATGTTTTGGACTGTAATTAAAACGTACGAATGTGAAATCACCCTGTCCTCCTGACGTGACTCACAGCATTAGGATTTGTCGCTCTTCTGGTTGTGTAATTGCGGTCCCCGTGAAGTCATGTGACCGGCGTGAACCCGTTTTCAACTTGAAAACCTCTTGGCTCGGCGTCTGCCAGAGTGTCAGCAGTAATTCTCGGCGTGGTTTGAAAAGGGATTCAGGGGGGGGGGGGGGGGAAGAAAAAAAAACTTTTGGAGCCCCCAGACCCAGGGGGGGGGCACGCCGCTGGTGGGCCCGG